>NW_017179756.1:0-1521 GCF_001652005.2 Ceratina calcarata
CACTTGCACTGTATTCCAATTCCGGTGTATTGTTGCCCTCCGATCCAATCCTAGTGGATTCATGACTCCTGGACCTCTCTCCTGGACTCTCGTCTCCACGGCGAACCTTTAAACAAATTAGCCAAATAAAATTAAACTTGTCTTGTAAGGGACGCTAACACCGGCGCGAACGCGGACGCGATGTTCTACCGAGCGCAAGACAATTGCTAACGAGGCAAAGACGAAAGCGAAGTGGCTTATATCCTTTTGTTCAAACCCAAATGGACGATCGTGATTGGTCGATGGACTCCTCTTAGCAACATCCTCGCCCCCTGTGTCCAACCGTTTTAACGGCTAACCGAAAATTCTAGATTGAATTTTTATGAAAACATTATCCTTCGATCCCATCACGATTTTCCACTAATTTCCCCGATAATTCGTCACTTTTAAAGCAAAAACCGCACTGAATTCATAGTTAGCGACCCGAATCGCGATCAAATACAAATTCGCGAAAAATGGGACTGCCGTTTGCCGTTTTACAAAAATGGCCTCTCCTTCTTTTATGTTCTACGCGACCCCCCTCGGCAAAGTAAAAGCCAGGAGAGGTACATGAATTTTTATGTAGTATCTATGTACTATGAACGATATAAATGATAGAATTTCTAGAACCGAAAAGATATTTGCCAAATGCGAAATGCAAGTCGCGATCCATAAAACGAAATCGATAGAAAGGACGCCACAACTGCCGCCATTAAAACGTTCCGATCTATCAACGATGTTACTATGAAATATCTTACCTGAAAGTTGATAACTTGATGCTTTTCACTAAATCATGCTTACGGCGATGCATGTATAAGTAAACTCGTCGAATAAAATCTAAATTGTCTTGCATGGAACGCTAAAACCGGCGCGAACGCGGACGCGATGTTCCACCGAGCGCAAGACAATTCCTAATGACGCGAAGACGAAGGCGAAGTAGTTCTCAACCGAAATCTTTTTGTCCAAAGCTACATCTATCAACAATAATGATTGGCCGATACTCATCATGTTTCACTTATCGACACACATGATTGGTTGAAATTAGGCACTCACGGTGGCTGCAGGCTAGGTGTCGCGTTTTCAAATGCAAGCATAATGCATGCTATGCATGTATGAAGTCCACAAATCTTTATGCAGCAAATTGTAGAGCAATGTTTAAAATAATTAATAAATGAGATTTCGAATTCCTTTACTTTTTAAACAACACCGCAACCGTACAAATTTATCAATACCATATTAATCGATACAAATTTCGATCGAATTCGAAAAAATCGATACATATTATCAATACAAACGAAACAATCAGGAATTATGTTACTTAATTATCTTGTCCATAAATCATAATATGCGATGACTTGAGAAACACCGAAAGATGATTCAGTTTCGATTCTTTCCTTTGCATCCCGACGAGATTTTATCGATTTTCGGATCATATTTCGTTACCTCGTCTTATCGCTTCGAGACGCGCGCGCCGAGCTATACACAGAAGTAATAGTCCATAAC
>NW_017179756.1:2325-10233 GCF_001652005.2 Ceratina calcarata
ACCGTAGCCTTTGCAACTGAGAGTATAGGGAAAAACGTGTAAAAGCAGTTGTGAAGGCTACGGTACTGGCTCGGCCGCCCCACCACCTCAAAAAACCCAGCCTGTCGTTGTCGTGTCGTCAGTGTAGACCAGTGGTGGGCAAAGTACGGCCCGCGGGCCAACTCCGGCCCGCGAAATTATTTAATCCGGCCCGCCGAGGGCCCATCGACATGGATAGTATATGGCCCGCTATAATTACGTTTTCACGGTCGAGAAGTATAAAGTGCATTTTTTCTATAATTCTGGCCCTCCTCTAGAATTTCTTAAATTTTGTGGCCCCCCATTAAAAAAGTTTGCTCACCACTGATCTACAGTGTTCCCGTTACAAACATCACGAGCAACCTTGAAAGCCTACAATAACTTCTGAATTTCTATCTTCGTGCATTCCTTAAAATACATATAGCATTAACCCCATCAATTGGCGAGACGACCTGCTGGGCTGGTCATCAGGATCGGATCGCAGGACACGTGCAATGCAACTTCGTGACGTCGGGCTTATCAGTCGTGGCAAGGATCGACGACGCAGTACCAACCCGGAATCCCAATATCCGATACTAATTTCCAGGATTCATGGTATATATTACAATCATATCAATTTTTAATTTCTATTTTTATCTATTGATTAAAGTATGGCATTAGCTCTATTAATCGCGGAGATGAGCTACTGCTCTGCTCATTAGGATTGCATCTGGGACTCTTACATTATAATTCTCTGTATTGCAATCATATCGCTGAATTTTGTTTTAACGTGCGGTTATCTTTACTCTCTGAATGAAAATCGAGCACAGTAATCTCTCTATCCCTCGTGACTAGGTCAATAAATAATATTTCAACAGAGACAGTAAAAAAGATTCTGTTTTTCTGCACATACTTTTTATGGAATACAATAGTTACGTAGATAGCGTTCTATATTAGGTATTTTCTTCTTAGTGCCCATGCAAGGCCTTCCTCATTGCTGATTTAATTATAAAATAATAGCCAGAGACATGAGAGCTTCTTAAAATAATCAGTGAAAGGTGTGTTGATTTGAAAATTTATTGAACAATGACTAAACGGTAAAGTTGATTCGAAAACGTTTAAATATAATCGCCGGAGGAAGTCCGTAATGACTGAATGAGGAATTACATTCTTGAATGATTACAAATGAAGAGCACGTTCCCTGCTCTGAGTAAGTGTACGCAAGTAAGTAAGGCTGACGCGTACAGGCGTACCCATACAAACGCGCATAGACACGCACTCACACCATTGCCTATCGCAACGGTTTTGTGCGACAGATACACACAGTGCCGCCGACTACTGACTCACCGCCGCGCCGTCAGTCAGCAGTCAGCGTTCATCGTTCACGTTGCGTTTTTCTCGACTCGCGTATCTTTCTACGAATTGTCTAAACAGTAATATTCAAATCGGACCTAGGATGTCGGACGAGCACACGCGATGCATGGGTACGCAGTGAGAAACCGGAGTGCTGTTTTCCTGACTTATTTGTTCCTACTGTAAATAGTCTGTAAAGTAAATAGTGCTATTAGGAAATCAACTGGTGCCCGTTACCTTCGAAGACATACATAGTAAGTGTTACGGATCGTCCAGCTATCTTTCAGCTGTTTAGCTTTCTCATTTAACACGAACTCTGATTATTTATTTTTATTAACCGCGTTACATTTTCCAGTGATTTGAAATGCACAAATTATAATAAATAGACTATTTGATATTATATTACGTGATTTTATAGAGATCTAAGCTTTTGTACAGTGCAATTTTTAATGAAAATTCTTTGTTCGATGATAGTCCCAATGCGATGAGATTGCTTTGATAAAATAAGTGACTACAATCTCTTATCTTATCAACGGTTGAGTAATACTTCGCATACAACAAACACGATAGATTATACACGTTCTATAGACATGTATGTATTCTACAGAGTTTGAGTAATAATCATAACATGTTAAATTGTTGTTAGATCGTCTAAAGAATTAAATCTTATAACATTATAGTAAAATCTAACCTAAAAATATATTCCAAATTAATGAAAAAATAGGAAGCCTTCTGATTGATATAGATATAAATTATTTGTACGTAAAATGAAAGTTGAAGATTGAAAGTCAATCAATCATTCGGTCCATGAAGAATTATTAATATTATACGACATACATGAAAATAGATAAATAGTTAGAATGAAATCTGGCATATGAAAGTAATTGGGAATTAATTAGAGAATAACGTCTCATTGCGTCAATAAAACAGCCTAATCGAGTTCGATCTAATCGAATTATGTATATGCGACCTGATCTAAGCGAGAGAGTTAGATCAATATACTCGTGCCTGACCCTTACTGACAATAAGACCATGTTTAGCTTGGCAAATTAATGATAATTAATAGCGAATCGTATTTATAGTCTCAGTGTCGTTCAATTTCGAACGACCATGGACTGACACGAAGTTTCACTTTCGTCATTGGTATTGTCATCATATGTCTGCAGTTTATACTAATTACATCGTTTGTTTAGTTGTGACAGATTCCATACATTCCACTGAATAGAAAATCTAAATCAGTACTTAATGTTTAAAAACTGAACAACTATTTTTCAAATAGTAAAGTTAGATTGTATTTTTCAACCGTAGAGCTTCAAGAAGTAAATTAAAATTCCTAATTCGTTTCGACAGATATCTTTGATTGTACTGTGCATTAAACTGAATGATATTGCTTCGCTCTTTTATAATTGATCATAAACGGGTAGCCTTGGCTGTTACTTGGATGTATCCGTTGTTTAAGAACATTTAAGTCTAAGTGTTTGAATAGTGGGTAGAAGAAATTCGAGTAATGGTTATTTTATTTTTGTACCATTTATCTGCAATAATTAACTGTAGTTAGAAGATTACATATCACATTGTTTTCAGCATGTTAATTGCAAAAGAGTGTTTGACATTTCGAAGTAGTACGTATGTGCGATTTGAAATATTAACATAGAAATTTGTAACAATTTTAAAGGAGCAAAATGAAAAAATAAATTTCCGGTACCGGGAATCGAACCCGAGCCTCCTGGGTGAAAGCCAGGTATCCTAGCCACTAGACCATACCGGAGAAGTTGAGAACCTCCGGTCCCTGGTTTGGGAAGAATAGTAGAATATTAATTAATATTTAGATTTGTAATTCATTGTCAATGTTACTTATGAACCGAATCACTTCTAATACAAATATTAGTATATAAAATTGTCGTACATCGAAGATCTTAGCTCGTTCCTAATTAAATCTCTCATATTTTTCCTCAATTAATCGTATTTTTCCTATTTTTCAGCAAGTTTTAATTTGTTTTTATTAAAACCTGTGATTCAACACTTTACTTAGCATCAACGAATTTGAGAAGTAAGGTTCTCAACTTCTCCGGTATGGTCTAGTGGCTAGGATACCTGGCTTTCACCCAGGAGGCTCGGGTTCGATTCCCGGTACCGGAAATTTATTTTTTCCCTTTACAATCGATATTTTGCTATCAATTCGCAGCTTCGTATGGAAATCAGGTTCTATGCTCTCACGTTAGGAGTTTAAATTTTCTAATAAAATTCTACGGTTAGATTGCAAAAAAATAGGAACACACATATTGTGTGAATGAAAATGTACGTTAAAAAATATTTCATTGTCAATGTTCTGGAGTTTATTATAGGCAGAGAATCTTCAACTTTTACGTTCTGACTCTTGAACTGAGGTTCTATTCATTAAGCTAAACGCCGGGTTGCTTGCCACCTGGAAACTTTCTCGCTTTTCCAAACAATGAATCCTTGAACGACCGATGCGTGACTTCGAGTCACCAGTCTGCCGTCCAGATTGTCGAAACACTTAAACAGTCCGGCCACGTGCAGATCCAGTCCCTATCATAAATCCTTCAAGGGATAAAAGACTCTACCTATCGGGCTTAAAACGTTGACGTTTTATTTTTGGAATTACTTCAAACCTAAATTCAATAAACACCATTTCTGGTTTCTGGCTTCTTTTTCTATCATTTTATGTGTTCTCTTAAAATTACAGAAAAATACAGTGAGTAGAAATTGTGGATGTTTACGATACGTTGTTTGTCTTTTTGCAGATGTATCATTGGCAGAGTCAAAATGTCAAGGTGTCCGGTGTGGACGATATGGTGCTACTTCCAAAAATTACGGAGGATGCTATCACGGAGAATCTCCGAAAGAGATACATGGACGATTACATATTCGTATCCTTAAACATTCTTGTTATAATTATTTCTTACATCTTCTACAAAACTATCATTCTAAGATCAATAAGAATTTTGCATGCGTTTATAAAAAATAGTTCCCTTAATAACATTTCATGTAGACGTGTATCGGTCCTGTGTTAGTGTCAGTAAATCCTTTTAAACAAATGCCGTATTTCGGGGACAAGGAAGTTGAGATTTATCAAGGAGCAGTAAGTCTCATAATAACGTCCTATTTTATTCGTAATTTAAAGAGTATTAATTATCAATGAAAATATGGTTTAGGTACCGTATGAAAATCCTCCGCACATATACGGATTGGCAGACAGTATGTACAGAAATATGTTAATCGACAAGGAAAGTCAGTGTGTTATCATTAGGTAAATATTTAATATTATTATTCATTATTATTTTTGCTACTTTTGAAACTCTATTGAATCACAGCGGAGAATCTGGTGCTGGTAAAACTGTGGCAGCGAAATGCATCATGTCTTACATCGCGAAAGTCAGTGGCGGCGGAACTCAAGTACAAAAAGTGAAGAACGTTATTCTCGAATCTAATCCCTTGCTAGAAGCCTTCGGCAACGCGAAGACCATAAGGAACAACAACAGTAGCAGATTTGTATGTATGTTTTAAGATCCTTTTATGTACGATAATTAAATAATGATTCAAGATAGAAATTTTAATAAAGAAGCTTGTTTGATCTTTTTTTCTTGAAACATGTATTTATTTCAGGGTAAGTATGTGGAAATGCAATTTGACGATGGTGGTCAGCCGACCGGTGGGAAAATCTCGAATTTCTTATTGGAAAAATCCCGTGTCACTTGTCATAACGTTGGCGAACGAAACTTCCACGTGTTCTATCAACTGGCGATTGGTGCTAATCAGCAATTGAAATGTGAGTAAAACGATTCTCTGATAATTCATTTGCATTTCTACTCGCATTCGTCATTTGTAGCATGGTTTATAATTTGTACGTGAAAATATCTTTTCAGCTGACTTTGGATTGTCAAGTGTCAACCACTATAACTATCTCAATTACGGTGAAAACTACAAGGTTGAAGACATAAACGACGTCCACGATTTCCAAGCAACATTGAAAGGTGAATTGAAGTATTAATTAAATCATTCAAGAATGAAGACTCTGTTATATTTTTATTTGATAAATATTTGTTTATTGTTACAGGTCTGGGTGTGATGGGAATAAACGACTCGGAGGTGCACGATATCTTTCAACTGGTCGCCGGAGTGCTGCACATAGGAAATATTGAATTCAGTGAAAATGGCAATTACTCACAAATCGCCGATGATAGATGTGAGCATTATTAATTATTTTTAGACGACAAATAAAATTCATAACATGTTTGTTAAGGCATGAAACTGTTTACAAAAGTTCTCTGCTTTCGATTTAATCACGATAATTCTTATTTAAATTTTGATTTTATTTGTTGTTTCAGTTCTCGAATTCCCGGCTCATTTGCTTGAAATATCAGCGACTCAGTTGGCTCACAAATTGATATCTCGCGAATTCGAGTCGAAATGGGGAAGCCAATCTGAGTGCGTGGATGTTACATTGAACGTGGAACAAGCTCTGTACACTCGAGACGCGCTAGCGAAGGATATCTACGCTAGGCTGTTTGATTATCTTGTTAAAGTAAGTATATCTTCACAGCAAAGTTCGTGTGTATGTTTTCTGGTTCAAATCTTCCTAAAACTGTGTTAATAAAAAGTAAGACAGTAAAAAATTATCGGTTCTTTTTCCCGATTACTCCTAAAGTATTGGAGATAGAAAAGAAATTGTATAGAGGCTTATTTGCATAGCAGTACCTGAAACTCTTGTTCAAAAGATTTTTTGCTAAGCTCAATGATGAACAAAGTATTTATTTTATTTTACAGAAAATTAACGCAGCCATGGAAACCACGGCCAGCGGTCTGGAGATCGGCATTCTGGACATATATGGGTTCGAGATCTTCGACACGAACGGTTTCGAGCAGTTCTGCATAAATTTCGTGAACGAGAAGCTGCAGCAGATCTTCATCGAGCTAACACTAAAGGCTGAACAGGTGAGTCCGATTGTTACTTCGATCTTTTATTAGAATGATTGCATGGATGGTTGCTTTTAAGTAATCATTTATTGAACGTAGTGCTTTACTTAAATCTATTTAATTAAATACCTAATTTATGTCGAACCGCATATACATTTATGTACAATACAAGGCTTAAAAAAATATCAAAGTTCCCTGTGAGGAGGCGCTCTTTAAAATTAGGATGTCAATAAGTTATTTTAGATATCGTAGGAGTCGAATAAATTATTTTCAAATATGATCGAAACTAGTTTCAAACTAATTTCGACCGAGTTACATGATATACAAAATAAATTATTGTTGAATCCTCTTTTTTACATAAGTATCTTTCTTGACTAATAAATATTCCGAGCAGTAATAACTGCAAAATTGCACAATCCATAATCACTGATCAAATCTAAGGGCTGTAGTATTACATACTTTTGCGCGCTGCTGTTCCTTTCTACACCGAGATACTAAAGAGTGGCAGCCTTACGTGACTTTGTGTCCCATGAAAAGTTCTGCAATTTTTTATGTCCTCAAATATATATTGCCACCGACGTAAAAAATAGAAAGCAGAATACTCGTCGATGCTGAACCGGCCGTATAATCTATTCGTTAAAGAATAATTGACGATAAACGAAATAATTAATCGATTACTCTTGACATATTAGAGATAGAAGAAAATTGTATACGGTCTTTTTTATAGGTAATAGCTGTACCTAAAACTTTTATTTGAAGCACAGAATCTTCCTTGTAGAGGACGTCAGTGCCTATAATTTCAGTATAAAAATATTTTTCCTAGCTTTTATGTTTCGAGTCCCATTGGGTCCCATTCACTGTCCCAATAGTTACACGGGCACTGTCACTCTTATGGTAGTATGTAGTATCTCTTGGGTGTTTTCAATACATATAAAAAAAAATATGCATCAAACATCGAGGAAAGCGTAACCGGGCAACGTGTTAGTTCTCATCAAAGCGTATCTCTGAACGGGAGTCGTCTGCGTCATAACTCTGCTCTGAACTCTCGAAGGCGGTGCAGGTATCTGCTTCGGCAACTCGCTAGAAGTGACCATAGAATTCTCCGTTGTTGATCCATCGTCGATGTCATAAACCACTGCTAATCTGTTCACTTTCTTATCGTTCCCGTCCCTCCCTAGTTTCTTATATTCATCAGTTTGATGCTTGAACTTCTTCACGATTTTCTTCGACCTCCAGTCGGTCTGTCTTCGAACGGACGGTGTCACTCGTAAATATTCTAAAGGATACGAAGTGGTCTTCGGTTCTTTACGAAACGAGCCACTGCGTCCTCTCACGTTCACGTAAACCTTCGGTCTGCTCTTTAAATAATACAGTTTCTCGTCGTGGTTCTGATACTTCGGGCTCGATAGAACCTGCCTGTCTTCCACAGCTGGGTTTGGTTTAACGTTCGACAAGCCCACGTCCCGTACGCCGAAGATCGAATGCGGTATCACTTCAGGGTTTGGATAACTGCTGTTAATTTGCGTCGATTGCTTCATCATCGCGTGGACGATGTCTTGTAAGCTCGTGTCCATTTCGTCCGGGCTTTGTAGCTCGATTTCTACTAGACTGAAAAAGAGG
>NW_017179756.1:11786-13364 GCF_001652005.2 Ceratina calcarata
CTTTTTAGGCTTGTATTTCCTCAAGTCAGTTGTTCCTTCCAACTTCGCGCACACCAAATACCAGAAAGTTTACTTTGGGTTATGCAAATTTTAAGCCACTGTAATTTTTCAAAAAACTCACGAATTGATTTAAAATTTTGCAAGTAGCTTTTTAATAGTAAGAAAAAACTGTTTCACGCATTGGTACGAAACCTAGCCAAGGTTTTTTCCATGCAGTTTACACATCCAGATTTGAAAGTACAACATACTGGCGCTATTATAAAAGCTGAAAGTTGTTAGCGGAACGAGGCTGGGAAACCAGTTTCGCGGTTGATACATATAATTGCAGTTTTGTTAATGAAACCGATTCGTAGTGTTCAGATGACATTAATCATTTCGCCTACTTCTTGTGTGTATTTCTGCTGTACTTTTACGTCGAGAGGGAAAGTCGTTCTACCGGGCGGTACGACTGCATGTGATTTCAGTTTACTGGTCGATGGGTGTTTAAAGAAAAAGGAAAAGATTAAGTGCCTGTACATAGAAATGTGTCTATTGATTAGCTAGAAACGAAAGTGACTCGCCTCGATTAAACTAAATTCTTAAACTGTATAAAGTAATGCATGAAAAAAAAACCTGCTAACAGAAATCTTCGAATCGTCGTTTGATAAAATAAATTATTAAAAAATTTTGAATCGATTATTAGAGTATATAAAATTGAAAACTTCTTACAATATTTTAAAAGAAGAATCATTTTCGACACTTTTATGACGCATATATGAAATTGATGTAAAATACAGATCTGATTAATACCTGTAGTCGTTCGTATTTGTTCGTTCCGCGTTGGGACGAGGCAAGAAGCCTTGCAAAGACTTGTCTTCGTACAGTTTTTGCTCGCTGGACTTTCGGTCAAACCGTTGGATGTAATTCGGGGAGGAAGGCGGCCTCGGTAGGACCATCGCTGACAATGCCAGGGACCAGTTGCATTGTATCAGCGCGAGAAGTATCGCTGCTGTATAGCAGTCCATCATTCTGTAAAATATAACAACGTATTTTCAATGTTTACGAATAAAAATAAAAATGAATAAATTGCAGAGACTGCCGAAGGGAAAAGATGCAAGAACAGTTGCCTATTTATTTCTCACGGGCATTCTCTTATTAAAATGTTTGGAATTAAGAAACCCATGGCCTCTCGCGGCAATTATCGCAGACGCGCGTATGGAAGAATACATGAAAAGAATAATAACAGGAAGAACATTATCGTTCGTGGTCAGTCGCATGAGACAGCACACGAACGTTCTTACGGTATGCGTTATAATAAACGCGCAGTGAAAGTTTTACCTCGCAAGAGCAACCTTAAGGAACAAAATGATACAATTTCTCTTGTTTCGCTTATGTAAGCAATATTAAAGTCGGCAGGATACGCCAGCTTTCGCAATCAACATTTTCCCAAATACGTCCCCGATAATGACGATATAAAAAATACGATGTTTAAAAAGAAAAGGATATTTATCGAGCCGCTTTTTTAACACTAGAAAGACTGAAACTTAGTATATACCTATATTGCCTAAAAGCAGTAAAAATGACTGCATTGTGAAAGAA
>NW_017179756.1:13490-15007 GCF_001652005.2 Ceratina calcarata
ATTTCCAAAGATATTTTTTATTTCAACTTTATAAATCGTATAAGGTAACGTTTTTTTTTTTATTTCAAGGAAGGAGTATCTCAGATTTAAAAAAAATATTTTTTGGTGTAATAAGTGGATCATTTGCATCGTGTCAATAATACGTGGAGCAGTGATAACGATAACAGGAGGGAGCAGCAGGTGCAACGATAATGAAGCTAGTATTCTCGGCGAGATAACGCGATGAATGTTGATTCGAAAGGAAAGTAAAAAGTGCGTACGGAAAACGAAACTTGAAAGCGAAAGAACGCGAGTCGAAGGTGTGAGTAACGGACAGCGAGGTAGAAATCAATGCGATTTGACAGCCGGACTCCACGTGGAGTCGTTACGTTCACCTAATGCACTTATGTACACTCCGGTTCATAATCATTCCCATGCATTTAGCTTATAAACATTGTTTCTAAATTCTAATCCAAACTATTCGTTTTATGCGTTTCACGAATTTAATTATTAGTAATACATCTATTAAATTATATAATCCTGCTGTTTTTCTAGTGCAATTAAACCTCGTGACTGGACGATTCGAAGTCCAGCAATTTTTCTAATTCCTCCAATGCCAAGGATATTTCTTCCAAGTAATTATTTGCAATTGCAATGATTGTTATAGGTGCAATTTTACAATGATCGTATCCAGTAGTGATTGAATCAGTGAGGTTTGAGTTATTCTTAATGCAACTTTTCACAAATGGAAAAACCATTTTCTCCCTTGCTCCTATAATAGTATCAATCACGATAGAAGCTTAATGACACGATTTCAAATAAGAAATGTTATTTACAAACGCGTTATTGTTGATCATACCTGATGCAGAATTACCTTCCTCGAATGATTTCACAAACGCAGCTTCGTTTGTTCAAATATTAGGATTTCTCTGTTGGTCACAATTGTTAACAATAAACTCTTAACGCATTCGTTTACACATTTTTAGAGATTTGCATGTGTAGACCATAAAATGTGAAATCTGAAGTAGTATTCTTTTGCTTGAGATTTAATTGAGACTTAAGAATAATCGATAATTATGAAATAAAGATAGAAATCGAACCGTGTCTCTCACATTTTATCAACTGACCACTGATTGGTACATGATTCGTTTCCGTTCACCGAATCGAACCACGGAAACGACGCGGTCTCACGCGCGAATCGAATAAACGAGTACAAGTAGTTGAATAAGTACGCGTTGCACAGATGATGGCTGTGTTTGCACTGCGGCCAAGGATCGAGCGAAGGTAATGAAATAGAACTGCTCTCTCTCTTTCTGTCCGCCCCTCTTTGTCGGTCCGTCTACTCTACTTTCTCCTTCGCTCTTTCTGCCCGAGTCTGTTTACCTGCGTTACATACACTCCCGTTCAGAAATATACACTTGATTTCGATTCCATCGATACATCATAGAAATATAAAAAATATATAAGATAAAAGCATAAGAAGAATGTTAAGATAATTGAAAAATATTATTTTATGGTTTGCAGTATTTTATTTTCAC
>NW_017179757.1:0-597 GCF_001652005.2 Ceratina calcarata
CAAACTATAATTCTAAACCTAACATAATCTAATTCTCATATTATTTCCTAAATTTTATATCGATTTCTGTATAAAAATTTGTGTGGCAGTAATGGCGGAGGCATTTTTAACGACGGAAGGAGTTGGATGATTGACAGGGGAGGCTGAGCGGGCGTTAAGAATTGCCGGCAATTGGCGTGGAAATTGTCGGAAGGATTTCCTTGGCGGTAATTTCCCTGAGGCATCGCCCGATCAAATACACGGTTCGATATTTCCGCGAGCACGGGCGCCACCGCCACCGCCGCCGCGTTGAAAGGAGCATAAACGAGCCTTACGTCAACCGCAGAGCGCCACAGATTTCGGCTGCCTGATTCCCGCATCCTCCAAGTCAGTATTCCACGCTTCAATCACTCAATTCTCCTTCAATTCCGAAACGAATTTAGTATTTCATAAATAATGGTCATTTTTATAGTGCTTCTAAATTATTAGGCGAATTTTATAAGACATAAGTTGAAAAGAAGTCAAATTCACTCACTCGGCATACGTGTCAACGTTTAACTCACTCAATTCTTCTTCAATTCCAAACTGAATATATTAAGTTACTTAACTTAATATACT
>NW_017179758.1:0-597 GCF_001652005.2 Ceratina calcarata
CAATAAGAAACACATAATAGAGTTTTCGACAGAAAAATTAAAATTTAAAGAAAGACGTGTCATATGCTTATACTTTATTTTATATTACTTGGTACAAAATTCGTTTACTACCGTCTAGAATTTGATAAGAGTTGAATGCTAGTTATAATAAACTCGTTTCAGAATTTTTATAAGCTAAAATACGACGTAAACAAACTTTCGATGAAATTCTTGGCGGTTTTCAAATTGAACGCTCGCAAGTGCGTTCATTGTGAAATTTGTTTCGAACCGGCCCACATTTTATGTGCTTTTCCGCGCCTGTTCTTGTTATTCGCGCTGCTGTTTGCGAATTCAGGAACGCTCGTTTCACGATGGAACTTTGAGGGAAGCTGTAAAAATAAAGCTGGAGATATTTTGTTTAAAACGTCCTTGCGCGCGGGTTTAAGACTCCGGAACTTTTATAGGTTTCTTTTTCAGTTGTGCTAAAGTAGTAAATTATGTAGAAGTTTAATTTTATACCGGGAAATGTCAAACTAGTATTAAGAGACTACTTAAAATAAATATAAAAATTTTATAAATACATAATTAATTGACATAAAAAATTGTATAGAATTAGTC
>NW_017179759.1:0-597 GCF_001652005.2 Ceratina calcarata
GAGCGCATTTTCGGCCTGGCGTATGACCAGATCTCCGCTCTTTTTTTCAACGGCGAGTTTTAACCGGGCTCTCTCTGGCATTAATCGCGAAACTATTTCCTCGTTAACTAGGATAGGAAGAGGAATGTCCACCGCGTTGTCCTTTCGAAGAAATTTCTGTTTACAGCGCAGCGCCTCGAACGACTTAAATTTTTCCGCGGTCGTCGCAGGACAGCTGCTGATTCATTTCCCGGCAAACCGACGGAATTTACGACGGCAGTAACGCGAGCACGCTCCCACCCGAGTGCCTCCCGTAATTTGTCTCCCTCTGGAGCCGCGTAACCGCGACCGTCTACCGAGTACAAACCCGTTCATAAGTCTTAAGGCACTTTCGAGTGGTCAGGGTTTATAAAAAAATCTGACAGGAAATCATATGATCGTAATCACGTAATAAACTGTGGAAAAAATCATGCGATAAATCATACGACGACCATAAACCAGAATTTCATCCACGCGTATGCAAGTATTAAAGCATTGCAATTTTTTTTTAATTAAGTTAGCACGATTTTTTGATTAATTATTAAAATATCACAAATTTTTATTTGTACACACGGAAGG
>NW_017179760.1:0-598 GCF_001652005.2 Ceratina calcarata
ACACCACTTACTGCGATCGTCTATGAATGTTATGAAGTAACGTGCGCCGCCGAGAGAGTTACATCGCATCGGCCAGCATACGTCCGAGTGTACTAGCTCCAATAATACAGCCGATGTCTCTAAGAGTCTACTGAACGGTGCGCTCGAGATTTTCTCCGCGAGGCATGTTTTACAGCTTTCGAAATTGTCGGACTTACCGCATTCTATTCCACTTACACTCTCGTTCTTGATCATAGACTGCATGTCNACCTACGTAAGAAGAATAAGTCCCCGATTCGATGAGCTCGCGCACGCACATCACCATGAACGTCTTTTGTGACAGCACCGTCTTTTTCGAATGTCACTTCACTATCATGGTCTACGATTTTGGCTACCGACATGAGATTTGTACGTATTTCCGGAACGAATAAAGTATATGTTAACTTTATTTTGTCACTGGCTTTATCGTTTTTCGCTGTAATGCACATGTCACCCTTGGCCACGATGTTCGTCGTCGCGTCATTTGCTAGTTTCAACTTGGTTTTGACCTGTTTTGCGTTCGTAAATGCACTCGAATCGTTGCAAAGGTGCGAGGGACATCTGCTGTCGATACACCATA
>NW_017179761.1:0-597 GCF_001652005.2 Ceratina calcarata
CGATCACGCATTATGCATTTTCGAATCTAATTTATTATAGGAATGCATAATTATGGTTAATAAATTAATAGAAATGTATCTCAGAAATTTTATTTCGTGATCCTTGAATAAATATCTAAAAGTATCGTTGGCTACTATCGACTAAATCGATAGTTTTTAATCGATGATGCCCATCACTACTTCTTCTTCTATTTCTTGTAATTGCGGGTCGAGCTTGTCTTTTCTTATTCTTATAATGCTTGAAACGACGTATCAAGTTCTACTTTTCTTAAAATCTATCCCTTGAAACTATGGATCGAGCTGTACTTGTATTACTTGAAACTGTAAGCTAGCTTCTCTTTCTTCTTTTTCTAATTCTTAATATATATAAATCATGACTGCGAAGATCTTTTTTCATTCATCTGTATAATACCAATTGCTGTTAATATTGCGAATTATAGAAGAACGTTTGGTCTCAAATTCCTTTTCTTTTTATAATGCAGGGAAAATCTTTCAAAGATACCCGCCCTCTCGGGGGGTGGACCGGTTTCTTCCTCATTATTATTTGTTAATTTTTTCTTAAATAAGCTTCTCTCGCAATTCAGTTTTACTTCCAAA
>NW_017179762.1:0-597 GCF_001652005.2 Ceratina calcarata
TGCTTGTTCTTTCTTGAATTATCTTGCCTCTTTTTTTGGTTTCAATAAATTCTCTGAATTTTTTGCACCCTCTAAATGATGCCGGATGTCCATATTCATTACAGTTAACACAAAAGACTTTTGATATCTCTCCTTTTACTCTAAGTGAGCATTCACCCGGTGCATGCGCTTCGCTGCATTTCACAATTAGTTACATGTTACAATTAGTTGCAACATGACCTAATCTTTGGCATTTCTTACATTGCGCTACTTGTTTTCTTATTAGCGGCTCCCATTTTACCGCCTGGAACATTACACTTCTTATTTTAAATAATTCCTGGGTCAACGACTCTGCTGACAATTGAACCAAGAAAAACTTAATACTAAGGTTCCTAACTCTAAAATCCTTAACATTAATTATATTAATATTGCTTAATTCTCGACTTTTTAGCTCCTGCAGGACCTCACTAGCTGACGTCTCTACACTAAGGCCTTTTAATATTACAGACTTAATTTTTTCCGACCTCATTGTATATGTATAAAAGGGAATGTTTACCTCTTTCAGCTTTTCCATTATTTCCTTATATGTTATTGCGTTACTCGCCGTAATATTACATT
>NW_017179763.1:0-597 GCF_001652005.2 Ceratina calcarata
TAGAAAGAACATCTAATTTCTTAATATTGTTCAAGACTAGGCGACATAATTCTGCTGTGCATTTTCGAGTCCGGAATAGTTGAAATGATTCTGAGTATACTATTTGTTACCAGCATGCTGTTAAAAGTAGGTAAGCTACATTTTGCATGCTCGATTTTTAAATAATCAGTCTTTCATTTGTTTTAGTTGAAAAATATTATGTCACCGGTGCGAGACGTTCGAATCGTCATCTGTCACTGTGCGCTCTTGGGCTCTGGCATGCTTATCGAGTACCTCACACTATTGATGATACAAAAAATAAGTGACAGCAGTAGCGACATGTTCGTCAAGATGTAAGATCCTAACGATTGTCTCTGTGTACATTTAAAAAAGTGTTTATCTTCTTTTTGATCCAAACATTTAGCTACTTCGGACGCTGGTACGTGGCTCCAATAAAATCTCAAAAACTGTTGCTAATTTCAATGCAGACATACATAAAACCGTACGAGTTCCAATTTAAGAGGTTCATATTTGTGAACACCCGGATATACGCGTCGGTAAGTAAATCGACACTAAATCGAAGGAATGAATTTTTCAAAAGAGCTTTGATTCAAGTTA
>NW_017179764.1:0-597 GCF_001652005.2 Ceratina calcarata
TATAATTCACTTACGCGTAAATGACGAACATATTAAAATATTCCTTGTTCGTTAAAGCACGCACCGTTCTGTGCGTGATAGTGCGGACATCGAAAAATGGATTGGCCAGGTGGACCATCTCGCGCGGCGATACCAATGGTCGGACGATGACATACGAATCATTGCACGGAATTTGAAAGGCCATGCAAAACGTTTCTACGATGAGGAACAAGAGTACGTGGAAGTCGTTGAGTCGACTCTTGATTCGTTAGTTTCGAAAACCGATGCCGTTCGGAAGATTATTGAAAGAAGCAGCTAATTTCAGTACTCGACCAAGCCAAAAACTGGGAGATTACTGTTTCGAAAAGTTGTCGAATTTACGGGCGTTGAAGCTGGACATCCCTGATGAGTACGTGGAAGATGCGATAATCTCGGGAATTGGGGATGAAATCATTGAACGCACGATACGTTCTAACAAGTTCAAGGATGTGTATGAACTTTATGCGTCAATGAACGAAATGGATGCCGCAGAGTGCTACGACCAAGACGTCGCATCGATTAATCGATCGTCAACGACCAGTCGCACCCGCGGAGACGCGATGGCAAGAAAAGCGGCAG
>NW_017179765.1:0-597 GCF_001652005.2 Ceratina calcarata
AATTCATTTGAAGACTGCGGTTCAATGCGGTCGCAGATTGCGCGGAACGCCTACTATTTCGTATTCAGCTGGCAATTAATTAAGGCAACATTCAAAGAGCAGTTGTCGTCGGGGTGGAAATGGGTTGCCGGCGGGGCCAGGGAACTGAAAGGACATCGCGCAATCTGCGACAAATGCATTCGCGTTGAAACAATTTGTTCGTTTGATAGGAACCGGGCCAGGCCGGCAAACAAATTTCGCGTCACACGCCCGATTCGCGGATTATTTATGTTACAGATTTTATTGCCCCGTTCGTCGGTAGCTGGGTAGGCGCAGAGTGTGGATTGGGTAATCGGATCCGACGACGTAACATGTCATTTTTCAGACTGCCGGACTGCGAACGTTCGAACGATTCGCGTTCATATTGTTAACAAAAAAAAAAAAAGAGAGGATCGAGAGGAAAAAGTTACAGCTTGTATTGAACTGGAAAAATAGTCGATCGTGTTCAATTGTGTTGCAGCGGATCGTGAATCTTGTTAAACTCGTATTAGTCGCGGATTTCCCATCGTTACTCGCTTACCAAACAATACTATTTCAATATTTATAAAACTTCGATGT
>NW_017179767.1:0-597 GCF_001652005.2 Ceratina calcarata
GTACTGAATTAATTGCATATCACACTTCGATATTAATAATTAAACGATAGATGCAACAAAATTAACAGAAAAGGAAAAATACAGGAAGATAGTTGCAACTTCAGGGAGAAAACCTAGTAAATAGTATCCACTTATAATTAAAAGTGAAAAGAAGCTGACTAGCAAATAAAAACAATATACAGAGGATACGAGGCTCCAGGAACTACAGAAGGATACGCGAAAAGACAGTCGTTAAGGAAAAAGTGCGGAGCAATCTAAACCAGAAGCGAAAAGACAATCAACGAAGATAAACAAAAACGGAAATTCAAGGGATAATAGATCTCCTCGTTTTTGAAAGCCCGGATACGGTTGTAATCAATGGAAACACGATTAGTTCCATCGGATACGAGAAAAGAAAGACTGGCATTTCCTCGCAACAGGCGAGAATAAAGCACTTATCAAAATATTAATCAAGTTACATGTTCCTAATTTTATATCATGCTTTATGTGTATCTACTTAAAATTATATAATAACGAAGTATTTTCTTTACACATTATTTAACAAACTAATTCACCTAACTACAAAAGAAACCCGGTTCACTTGATCCGATTTTAGAA
>NW_017179768.1:0-597 GCF_001652005.2 Ceratina calcarata
CCATTCTTATCTTATTTATTATTTTAATAAACAGTTTGTCTTCTTTACATATTTCCCTACTTCATAAAATCAGAGCAAGTTTTATTCAATCCAGGTTGTTAGAAATAATTGCAAATAGAGCACATCGTATAAAATGTAGCGACTGAAAAACTCGAGTACAAGTTGATCTTTATTCGATCCGTCGCGTCGCATCCGTGCAGCAATTATACCGCAGAGATCCAACCAATGAAAACGATGGCGTGGGTCGAAAAAATCGTCGGATTCGTTGAGAAGCCGGTTTTCTCGCGGTAACCCCGCAGCGAGTAAAGTGAAACCAGGCTGGATGAATATTCAACTTGTTCCACTTCGTTGTCCGCGTGTCGACTTTAATTCGGTGGCCCGCAAAGTTTCAATTGATACCAGTTCAGTCACGTCCTTAATTCGCAAACATCAAGCATTGCATTTTGAATAATGGAATGTTGTTGAAATAGGAGAAATTAATAGAGTTAATGATTGGTACTACTTAAGGTTGCATGAACTCTTAAAAAAAAACAATGGCAAGTCATTAAAATTTTAATAGTTGTTAGATTACGTTAAGGTTGTATGAGTCATAGGACA
>NW_017179769.1:0-597 GCF_001652005.2 Ceratina calcarata
CTTCGGGCCGCTACCGCGCCCCTTGATGAATCCAACGTGATCCAACGTTGTCAGCGTTGTCAGACGTTGATGGTTCAGCTTACGGTACTAGATGGCTTATTCGATGAACCTTAACTCGTAGATAGAATTTGCTCAGTGATGGTTAAAAGGATCAACGAAACTGAAATAGTTATCGGAGAAAATGGCATATTGATGTCTGACGGAGTTCGGGGCTTGCTCCGACTCCGTCTCGAGTCAGCCTGGCAATTCGGTTTCGGCAAAGATTTCGGCAGAGATCGTCGGCGGGATTGTCGGGATTGGCTCAACAGAGTTAATTCAAAAATTAATTGATTCTATTTTTTTAAGAAGATTTCTGACATTATATTAATGTCATGCTACTGATTAGAACATTGATCGGAATCTTTTCCGCTCAATAACTTTCTAACAAATGAATTCTTAAGTCCAAAGTTAATTGTTTGCATTTCATTTAATGCATAGATTCGATGGAAATAAATTTTTAATAGAAAAGAAGGGAAAGTTTATGCATTTAATGTGTTTTATAAGAAAGAGATACTGATCTACTGCAGTTCGAGATTTGAATCAAAATCATGCTTTCCT
>NW_017179770.1:0-597 GCF_001652005.2 Ceratina calcarata
ATTTAATTTCTTCTTCAAGTTTTAACAAATCTTTTGGATGCTTTAATATCGCCCGTAATAATTAATTGGCAATGTTTTTTTGTTTAATTTTCCTCGTCTCGGTTACGGAAAATCATTGAAAAATGTTTCCGATTGGATTTATACGTCCGTGACACCTCGACAGAGGAAAAGGTGCAAGAAAAGGAATTCGGGCTTCCACTCGAGCTTGTAAGACGTGGCAGATGGTCTCGAGGGGCGAGCCACTCGGCTAGAGAAGGCGTCACGGCTGCAGACGAGGGAGAGGCATTCACGGGTCTTGATTTAACACCTTGGATTAATTACAGTCCGTGTACCCAGCTGTAGGGTGCGAATGTATGCGTGCGAAGGGCCGTGACTCACGTCGCAGCGCAAGAACTCGTTTCGCCAACGCACCGAACTCACGGCGAGCTTCTATATTTGTCCTCAAGACGAGTAACGAGAGTTTAGGTTGATTCGCAATGCTCGCCTTGATGTCTTCATCGTGTTGAATCAAACTTGGTTCTTGATTGACTATTCCTCGTTCTGAACGTTTTCCTTAGAAATTTGTTAATTTTTAAGATGGAGAAACGTTTTAGGATC
>NW_017179771.1:0-597 GCF_001652005.2 Ceratina calcarata
ATAAAATATTGAAATTTGATAAAATATAAGAATTTCATGATTTTGATCAGAATAACATTATATTAATGATTTCCATCGTATAATGAATTTCGATAAAATTGTTAAACAACAAATTATCGTTTGTAATACTTCTCATATTTAAATAAGAATGTGCCAATAATTCTCCGGGTCTATCATTTACTTAATAGAGAATTGTTTAAATGGCAACATAGGTTTGCAATAGATTAACTGCAATGTCTATTTGTGTTTGTATGAGGTAATTCGACGTTTCTCTGTCAGATAAGATAATTAAACAATCCCTGACCGTATCTAACAAGTATACAGAGATATTGATAGTGTAAATTTCACGTCTGCAGTATCGATTCTTTGTCTGTAAATCGTGTAACTAAAGCATTCAGAAAATTAAACATGGTCACGTACGAATGTAGATTTCGAAGATCATTCAGCCCCACATTTCTTATTTGCAATTCTTAATAGCATAATATCGTGACTTGACCTCTAGTCTTCAACGGAATATATAAAAATTTTATCCTCAGGAAAGTTCTGTTACAAAAAAAGATACAATATACATTCGAAGAATTTGTTAAATAATGAACT
>NW_017179772.1:0-597 GCF_001652005.2 Ceratina calcarata
GTCTGGTGTCGCTCCTTTTCCGGGAGAGAGCTGGACCCGCTCCACCACCTACGAGAAGGACCGCAACTCCTCCACCTCCTCCTCCATCGCGCACGGCGGCGGCGACACCTCCGCCAGCAAGACCAGCGGCCGGGGAAACGACGTCGCGGCGTCCAAATCGGCGAGGGAACCAGAATCGGCGCCGACGATCACCCGATAGCCGAGTGCGGAGGGCACGGAGGCAAGATCACAACCGGGAGGACCTGGACCTCTCGATAGTGCGGGCACTCATTCGGCTCAGCGATGTGTAAGTCCTGCAACTTTTGTATTAGAATATTCTCCGTACTTCCGCTCTGCTCGCGTCGCGATTTATAGATATTTCGGGTTGCGCGGATCGCGCAGGGGGAGCGGTGTGTTTAAAAAAGCAACACGTCGATTTCCAAACGCCCCTCAGATTTAAATTCAACCGTTCGGGAACAATAATAATCGCGGGACCGTTTTGAGGTTCCGCGAAAGTCACCGCGACATTAGAAACAGCAATGATAAACGCGCCGAGTTTCTTACCGGCCCGGTCGTTGCAACGGTCGCGATGTTTAGATTCGCGACCGGAAAAAGTTC
>NW_017179773.1:0-596 GCF_001652005.2 Ceratina calcarata
TATATATATGTATATTTATATATATGTGTATATATAATAATCGCTCGATCCGTTTCTTACCATTAAAATAAACATCTGATTTCGATAAACACATTTTGTCCCGAGTCTTATTCCGCATCGCGTTCATTTCTTTCTTTCTTTCTTTTTTTTTTTTTTAAACGGCAGAACATTTTCGATCGAAACTCTTACATTCAAACGCGAAATATATGCAATTTCGATCTAGTACGAGCGTGTTTAATCCCTCGACCCTTCAAAGCTGCGCGCTTAAAAGAAATCTTCAACGTGTTCGATCGTTGATTAAAAACAGAAAGAAAAAATCGGGGAAACTAGAGAAAGGGTCAAATTGTAAAAGTAGTTCGCACGTTCGAAATGCGGGTCAATTAAAAACTAAATTTCCTCGTTTTTGCACAGTAACAAATACTGTATCTATTGCACGCACACTAAGTCGTCCGTATCGTTCGATGCAAAAAGAAGTGCGAACAGAAACTTAAAATGATTGGTTTCGCGGGGGTACCACCACGACGCTTCAAAGGGTCAATGTGCTTCTGTGTGTGATCGTGTTTGTATGCGCGTATGGATGATTCTTTTTTTTTTTT
>NW_017179774.1:0-596 GCF_001652005.2 Ceratina calcarata
TTATGATAATAAAATCGTCTCACACGTATATAAAGTTGGCGATTCAGTCTATGTTTTAAATAAGCAAGCTACAGTTGGATTAAATAAGAAACTTGCACCGAATTATTCGGGACCATATAAGATAACAAAAATTAATTCAAATAGCACAGTTCAAGTTTTGAAAAACAGGAAGTTGGTAACGTACCACACTAACTTACTGAAACCTTCTGTTTCAGGAGATGAAGACGAGTAGTAACAAGATGAACAGTAACACCCAGTACTTCATGTTAACACTGTTAACACTGTTAACATGTACTTTTATTATTCTTAACGGTGCTGAGAGAATTAATAGACCTCACCATCAAACTTTCCGCTTAAAAGACCATATGGGATTGCATTATAATCAAATAGGAAAAGCAAAATTATCCAATTCCCGATATACCTTACTAACGCATATAAATCTCACCATATCAGATCAAAAGTACGATATATTATTGAAATCTTATACAAGATCCCTGGCTATGTGTGCTTACAATTCGAAACACCCAGTATATGAAAGCAGCGCATATTTTTGTCAGAGCTCCTTTGAGAACATTCACTCACGTATTATGGTAACG
>NW_017179775.1:0-596 GCF_001652005.2 Ceratina calcarata
ACAAACTCATTATTGTTTCGCTACGGCACCGGATCCACTACACATACAAGTATGAGAATAAAAACGGTCTCAGATTACACACAAGACTAATAAGATTAAAACTCATATTACCAACAAAAATGATTGGCTCATTTGTAGTTGACAAAGAAATCTTCGGTAACGTCCTTATAAAAGTAAGTGGCGGTCTTACAAACATAACGAGACGGCACAGGAAGACTACTGCATTACGATTCCATCCCGACACAAGATCCCCTATATACGCATTGTTCTCCCAGCCAAAAAATAGGACCCTTCTTTACACGCTCAGGTAGAAATTATAAACCGCCTTGCAACCTGTACATATAAAATAATGAAATACATATCTCATACCCTCAACACACGGGTAGATGTTGACTCATCCCAGAACTAGAAACACCAAAATTCACTTAAAAAGGCCTCAGAACCAACAAAGCTCATACCATTGGCACACGCATAGGCACCGACCAATTAACATTGGACTGTTTAAGCAAGTTTCCATAAAACACTCTGGCAACTATAACAAAATACTGGTCTCCCGAGAACACGAATAAGAATATTAAAAAGCTTCCATCATTGAC
>NW_017179776.1:0-596 GCF_001652005.2 Ceratina calcarata
AACTAAAAACGACAACAACCAAGAACAAAAGCACAGACAACACAAAAAAGTAAAAACCAAAGGAACAAAACAAACTCTCCACAGCCAACCGACGAACCACCAACCGCGACAAATCAAGAAAACAAAACAAATAAACGACAAAGGAATAAACTAAGAAAAACAACGCGAACAAAACAAAAGAGCGGAAAACGAAAAATCCCGAACTGATAAGAACAAAATAACACGAAACAATAACACATAAAAAGAACAAGAAAGATGAGAACCCGAAACAAACAACGAACAATGGCAAAACAGGAAACGAGAAAAGTGGAAAATTCAAACGAACCGCCGAAAAGAAAAGACGCAAGACAAACCAGACGAACTGAGCGCCCCCGCAACGTGAAATGAAAGAACCCGCACATGACAAGAAAGAGGGAGAAAATGAACAAAAAGAGAGCGACAAAAAACGGGAACGAAACCGCAGTGCCTCCTCCCAAACGAAAACCGGACCAAATAACTATTAAACGAAAACAAAAACACAAAACAAGGAAAAGCAAAAAATAAAAACCAATAAACAACAACAATAGACACAAACAAACAAGCAGAACAGACACAAA
>NW_017179777.1:0-9258 GCF_001652005.2 Ceratina calcarata
AAGGACGATTTCATTTAATCCTTCATGTATATCGATTTGCTTGATTAGATTTTGAAGTGTTCTATTGAAGAAGTTTATTATTACTCATTTTTGGAAACTGAAACGGGAAGCACAGCAGGCAGTCCTGTTGCGGTTAAGCCACTTGAAATAGATACGTATGATTTGGGTTGTGACATTGTTATTGTAGAAAAGTGTTCTCCTTTAGACCTGCCGCTCACAACCCAATTTTCGTCTTCTATTACATGTACTGTGCGAGTGATAAATAATTGAAGTTGCTCGACGGAAGTTGCAACCGGAAGTAAAATTAATATTGTTGGAAGCGCTGGGAGAAACTGTTCGACTTGTTCGACTATGCCCATGAATTAGTTCTGTTTTTCTCCGCAATTTGGAAAAATGCGCTCCCGTAGACAGCAGTAGAGGGATCATGCAAAATAACTGCTTTTAATGGGAGTACTGAAGCACGTCCTACCACTGGTCAGTGTTTTGCGAACTGTGCAAGTGAAAACGTCCGTGAACGAAAATGAGTTTGTCCCAGTCGGGTCTTCTTGCCATCGACATTCTTCTGGATGCGGATGCAGAAGAGGAGAGGAGAGAGGAGACTGAGAGTCCAGAAGTGGAGCGCGAACATTCCCAACGACAGCATTGGGTGCATCCTCTACGGAAAACACGTGCAGCAGAGGGTGAATTCGCGACACTGTTCAAAGGACTGATTGATCACGAGGAGTTCTTCGAGTACTTCCGAATGCCGCGCGCAGGGTTCGCGATCTTATTCCAAAAACTGGAACAGCAGGTGAGGAAGAAAGATACAAACTGGCGAAACAGCATTTCTGCTGAGGAAAGATTGGCGGTTTGTTTGCGGTATGTATCTATGTACATTACGTACAAACAAAATTCAATACGGTTTTCCCCATACACGTTTCATGAGTACAGTATATTTTATCATGTTAGTACCTTACGTAATTCGGTTCGGTTCGTATCCGTTTCAGATTTCTGGCAACTGGCGACTCCCATAAGACCATCTCCTTTAGCTATCGATTGGGGCACACTACAGTTAATAAAATTGTTAACGAGATGTGTGCAGTAATCGTACGGACGCTATTGCACGAGATGATTTCGGAGCCCACGAACGACACGTAGACTACAACCGCGGAGGATTTTTGGACAAAGTGGAACTTCCCCAATTGTATTGGCGCACTAGATGGCAAGCACGTTGTAATTCAAGCGCCACCCAATTCAGGGTCGCAGTAATATAACTACAAGAAAACTTTCTCAATTGTGCTATTGGCATTGGAGGATGCCAATTACAAATTCCTCGCTGTGGACGTCGGAGGGTATGGGAAAAACAGCGACGGGGGGATTTTCGCGCATTCCGCCATGGGTCGACGATTAGAAGCAGGTATGCTGAATGTGCCCGACAGCAGGGAATTGCCTGGCAGCGAGATGAGAGCATCTCACGTGATCGTTGGCGACGAGGCATTCCCATTGAAGACATACACAAAAATTCCGCATATACCACCGGCAGTTGAACGCTAAGCCAGAAAACGCAGATAATATTATTTTATCTACGTGCATCTTGCAGAATTTCATTCGGGACCTCAATAACGAGCAACCGACTGGCGTACATCACGGGGCCTCCACTTTGTCGGAAATCGAGCAGACTAGCCTGGAAAATCTGCCAAATCAAGGAGGACAAGGGGGTAGGGAGGCGCTTCTTATGAGGGACACGTTCAAAGAGTATTTCCTTTCGGAAGCTGGCAGTGTACCATGGCAGGAGGAATTAGCTTGAGGTATGCACATATAAATATATGTTAAACAAACAAATCTATATTTTCTCAATTTTCCTTATTTTCTTCCGTTTCTCATTTACGGAATGTTTTCGTATACTCATTGTAGATACTCCGGAACATTTTGTCCCGCACTTTACGTAATTGACTTACATTTAACGCCCTTAACATGGGTCTGAACATTGTGAGCATATCTTCTACTGGGTCTTCTTCCCTCGTTTCGTTGTTGATGTATTCTAACGCCATTTTCGTATTTGTCAGGAGATCTTCTGCATGGTTGCACTTTCTTTTCCTCTTCCCATTCCTCACAATATTCTCGCCTTTATTTGCATCTAGTGTACTACTGGGACCTGCTTGTTCTTGACTTGGACCGTCTTGCGGGGGTTCTAAATGTTGTATCTTGTTCCTCCCACCAGCTTCTTCATGGTTTCCTACAAAAAATAGGTATTAAAGTATAGATGTGACGAACCGTCACGTTATGTACTCCGACCCCGAACACCGATTTCGCTGCCGCGAGCGCTCCCGCGATTATACCGGCCACCGCTAGGCGGCGACCCCGCGCGCGACGTTTCGCGCCAGCGATATCACGCGCCACGTGGTTAAGTACCTGTCTTTGAGCCAGAAAAAGGCAGAGTGGATTCTCGTGGATCTCAATCCATTACGATTATCGCGCTGAAGAACCGTAGCCTGAACGAAGGTAATACGATCAGCAACTCTCGTTTCCAGTCGGCGGCAATTAGAACCACCGACTTCCCGCTCCCGCGGACGCAAACGGACTTACGTCAATACGTCGTAGCTCGTCTGCTCGGAACCTCCCCATTGAGAGGCACTCCGAGAGACTTGCTCCGCTCGTTTCGAGACAACCGCGTTTCAGTATAGTAGCCGTAGCTCTAGTATCGTATCCGTAGCTTTAGTACAGTATAGCGAATAAGCATTGTCAACCCGTGTAACTCGTTATCCGTCTGCGTCCGCCATATTATATGTTTAGCATAAGATTCTTTGTACGTCATACGTATATCGCGACGATAAGCCTGCTCTAATACGCGTACGTTTCTTCCGTAGTCCGCGACGGCGACCAGACCACACACCGGGAACCGCGTGAGAAGCAGCGCCCCCGGAGCAACGCTTGTACAACTAGTTTTTAAGTGTTATTAGTATAAAACCTATTTTTACCAGATATTCGTTTACCGTTCATTACCTTCCTTTAGAACTAAGCGCGAAACGTTAGGACTGCGTAACCACTCGGTGGCGCACCTAACTCACCGACCGCTGACCTATTCGCTCTGCAGGCCAGTGGGCCCCTTTGAAGCACCCAGCTTTTCAACGCTTTTCCCTATACCTGGTAACTTCATGTTTCGGCCCTGCCTTTTCTTAAGGAAGGTCCGTCCTTAAGACGCCTTTACGTCTATAATCGATAATTAGCTCCACAACGGAATTTATGTATGCATTTTATTCTCTGTTAGCTTTCTGATTTCGAGATTCCTCAATCAAAGTCAGAGTCACGCAACAAATTCCCTCCCTTCTTTTCTTCCGAAAGAAAGATTCTCTTTCGCATTCGGTATTATCGCTGTTTCACAGCTTCGAGAAAGCGACACGTCAATAATTCGACGTGCTCAAGTTTCCAGACGTACCGCAGGTCGCAATCGCCCTAATTGTTGGCGGACCGACTGGTCGAGGAACCGCGCCTTCGTATTGGACCTGTAGTAGGTTGGTAGTGCATCAGCCCGTGACCTGCAGCGCACCGCGAGCAAACAGGCGTTCGAGTTACCCCTGGCTTATCTGGGACATCGGTGGTGGTGTCGTCTGCATTCCAGGCTGATCACTTATTATTTCAGATCAGTCGGAGTCAGCGTTGCCGTATGGAGCGATTATAATCGCGCCTCCTCTGCTCCCGAAGACCCCCACTACCGTATATTGTGCACGCTTACGCTACTCTTGGACATGCGCCTGATGCGCCTACCGGCTTCTCACGCTTATGCGCAAGACGCATGAAGAAGGTTGAAGGTCCATGGTGGGGGAAAGCTTCCTTGCCGCCAAGACCTGAAATCGCGGCACAAAGCGAAAAGCAAGTGAAGCGACCATTACATTTCTTCAACGTTTGGAAAATTCAGTTTGCGATTTGAAATTTGTATTATTTTCTCTTTATACTTTGTTACTTGTTTATTGTTACAGTTTGTTATTATTTTCTTGTTATACTTTGTTACTCTTTTATTGTTACGATTTGTTACTGTGTTCGTGTTACGCTTTGTTGTTTGTTCTTTGTTCTTCGTTTCTTTTTGTAACAGTTTGTTACTTTACTAACGGAACCGCTTTTCCCATTATTGCGATGAGTGAACAGGAAATGAGTGTGGAATCATTGGAATCAGGTAAGATATTTAATATAATAATATTTAATATAAGTATTTGAAATTTACATTATGAAAGTGATAAGTGAAAGTAGTAACATATATAATCTATGAAGCTTTGAAGAAATTCTTATTTTTGGCATACGCGTGGATAATTATGTAAAAGTCAGTTAAATTTTTGTAAGCGTACAGTACGTAGACAAAAGTATGAAGCGTTTGAATTTTCATGCGCGCTCGAACGATTAACACGGGCTCTTTCGAAAACGTTGAGTTTTTCCCGTTAGATGTTTACCCGGGATGAATCATGTATCCAGGTAGACAAGAAGTGTCAGGGTCCGAGTCTACCTGGATAGATGATTCATGCAGGTAGACAAAAACTGTGAGAGTCTGCGTGTACCTGGATAGATGGTTCATCCCAGGTAAACAAAAACTGTGAGGGTCCACGTCTATCTGGATACATGGTTCATCCCAGGTAAACATCTAACGGGAAAAACTCAACGATTACGACAAATGTAAATGGAGAGAACGCACATTGTCTACTATTATACATTTATTATATTATCTTCAACATGCATTTTCAATTTAACAAATAAAAACAAATTTAACTAATAAGTAATGAAACAACAGACTGAACTCTTTTTGACTTATCGAGTTTGTATGCTACTACCTTCAAAACTTATATTGATCTTGTCATCATATACTACTTTTTAAAATTGAGTAATAAATAATCCGTATTTAAAAACAGGCACTGATGAATCGATGACGATGACACCACCTCCGACGAAGAAGGTGATTCGTCGAAAAGCATTCTGCCCATCCTGGCTGGAAGATCCGGAACTTTCACCGTGGCTGGCAAAATGCGAGGACAATCAATACAAATCAAAATGTATTGTTTGCAAGAAGACGTTGGAAGGTGGCAAAGCCGATTTGCAGAGGCATTCCCGCACAAAGCTACATATGAGATTAGCAGAGTCCCAAATAGCATGCCGTGCAGGACAATCGTCATCGGAATCGGAACCTCAATCCACAACCACAACGTGTTTTGTGGACGACGTGAAGGAAGCAGAGATCACATGTGTTCTAGATATTATAGAACATAGTAGGAGTTCCCATTCGTACAATCATTTTACGAAGATGATATGTCGAGCAGGAAAGGACTCGAACATCTTATCCAAAATGACGCTGAAAAGAACAAAAATTAGTGCAATAATCAAGAATGTCTTGAACAAAGCAGTTGTTGACAAGGTCACAGCCATATTAAGGGTCAACCCCTTTTCCGTACTCGTCGATGAGAGTACAGATGTGTCTGAGAATAGAAACTTGTGTATTCTTGCACGATATATGTACAAAGGCACTATTCAAATCTATTTGTTGGACTATTTTCGCCTCAAAGACGGAACAGCGGACTATATGTACAAACGTTTCCAATACAACATGGAGAAGTACAATTTGCCTATGACCAACGTTGTTGGCATTTGTACTGACAATGCATCCGTTATGCTTGGGAAGCATAACTCTTTCGTTTCCCGGTTATTGGAAGAAAATAAAAATGAGGTTGTGACATTGCCGTGCATTTGCCACTCGATGCACTTGGTAGCCTGTCGTGCATGTGAACACCTACCGGAGAACATTGCAGACTTGTTACACATGCTCTACAATTATTTCTCCAAAAGTGACAAGAGACAGCAAGGGTTAGAGGAAATCCAAGAAATAATGAATTTGGCCACTCAGAAGATGCTCGAGCCGTCCAGAACTAGGTGGTTGGCTTTGGCGCAATGTGTGCAAAGAGTCGTGAAACAATGGAACGCTCTGTTCGGGTACTTTTCTACGGAGGTACTTAAAGATGCACGCCTGTACGGCAAGCACACACCAGCCGTACCTATTTTTAATGAGTTCAACTCATTATATACAAAAGCATATGTACATTTCCTGAACCACATTCTTGATACATTTGACGTTTTCAATAGATTATTCCAGACGAACAAGGTCGTTATGCACTGCTTTGTGGACGAATGCGAAAGATTTTTGCGTAATTTGGCTGGTAATTTTATGCATTCACGAGTTATAGACGCAGGCAATGTACATCTACTGGATCCGTATAATGCCGATAATTTAAAGCCTCTCGATTGTATACACGTGGGTGCAACAACTAGAGACATTTTAAACCAATTCAGGACTTCGAATGACGATGATGATGTGGAGGACAAAATTATGGATTTCTATAAACATTGCCAGGAATTTTATCAAGAGGCGTTTGAAGGAGCAGTTGAAAGACTGCCATATACGGATGTATTTGTAAGACAGTTGTCATTCTTAATGCCACAGAACGCGTTGATGATGGAGAGAACAGAGAATGACATTGATGCAATAGTACAGAAATATCCTTCAAAATTCAATCAAGAGGTAACGATCCAAGAATGGCGCAGGCTGAGATATCATTTCAGCAAGGAACGCTGTGAAACTCTAGTACACTTGGACGTCTACGAATTTTAGGAGGAAATGAATGAAGTAGTAGACGCCGCTGGTATAAAAGTCTTCAAAAATATATACCAACTATCACAAATCTGTTTGTGTTTGGCTCATTCAAACGCAGAAATTGAAAGAATTTTTTCGCTCATGAATGAGATAAAAACTGCAGATAGGAATAGATTAAAAGCGGACACAGTCGCGGCGTTAACACGGGTGCGACTGGATTTGAGGAACACAAACACCAATTGTTATAATTACGAAATAACAAGACAGATGCTGGACTCCTTGAACGCTACTATGTACAAGAGAAACACAATTCCACCAGATATTGCTCATTTTATAGTGCAAGAGGAAACAGAGGACAGCGACAGCGATGTTAATAATCGAAACCAATAGTGTACTGTAAATTGCAACCGGTTTTTTTCATTACGTTCTTGTAAATAAAAATAAATTATTTTGAAACATTCCTTATTCATTTTCCTTTTACCAAATAGAAGCATTTTTCACACAATAAATGGAAAATTTTTATAACAATTTTATAGGAAATAAATTTCAAACATTTACATGTATATCTGACAGTACACAGCAGACGACACGAGTCACGGAGCATTCGCGACAGGCCGGTAGGCGCATCCGGCGTATCAGGCGCGCATGTCCATGAGTAACGTAAGTGGGGACAAAATACGGTAGTCGGGGTCTCCGGGAGCAGAGGAGGCGCGATTATAATCGCTCCATACGGCAACGCTGGTCGGAGTCCCGGCCTTACAACCCGAGCTCCCGTACAACCCATATACACTGTAGGTGCAGTGAAGACAGCGTCTGGTTACAGCTGATCGGTGCACCGACCCAGCAATAATCAAACTGTACTGTCGTCTTGGTCTCAATTGATTCTAATTGAGAATAGAGAGTAAAAAGCCGCAGAATTCCTCTCGGCTACATACAGTCCACAAATTAGAATTATTTTCTTCCGATTACGAGTGAAATAAATAATACGTCGTTTCGGTGTTTCTTTTCTTTTGTTTAAAGAACGGCGTTTTAAAATTAAAAAAGAAGGTTTACGGAGTTTTCTAACCGAGAAAAAATAACAACACCGTCTGCCGGCCGGAATCACCGGTAACGAGAATTTGCATTCGAATTCTCGGAACAGGTGTTCTCGTTCTAAGAAGAATATATAATAGGAAAGGACAGACTAAGTCGTCGAGGACGCCGCATAGCGGAGGATTAGTTTTCCTTGACGGACAAGCGGAGCTCCGCGGCCTGTCAGCACATAGCCGTCATAGGGAACACATCGGACGATTTCGATACCGATTCCATTATTCCGCAAATAATTTACATACTCTCAATTAACAGGAAAGGACGAGGCATAGACTGTCATACAGTTCCTCGCAACCCTTTCAATTTCTGCAAGCGAATCGAAAGATATTCCTTTCGATTCGTCATTACGTTGCACCCGCACTGATTTCATAGTGTATCAACACGAAGCAATCGCCGGCAGTGTCGGCGGTTGAATAAACAATTGTATATAAAAGGATTAATACTTTTATTTCATTTGAACCTGCTTCCCTCTTTTCCGGTACCAGCTAAATTTTGTTTAGGCTAAATCTCCAAACATCTTTTGTTTTTATAGAGATCGCCGCTAAGGACAGTAAGCGGAGACGACACGGCCGTGCCCGAGGCTAATAATAATAAATAGTCAATACATATAAACGTTCGCTTTGCGAAAGGCTATTTTATTTTGTATTTCTTTTTTGAGAACGCGATCGGGTGATCGGTCGCGATAATAAATTTTTATTTTTATAATTCTAGATAGAATTATTACTTGTCTTTATTTTGCGTACTCCGCTTCTCCTCGCACTTCGGACTCCCGTTAGGCTATCTCCTAACATACTATAATTTAGAAAAGTCATTTATTGTGTATTTATTGTCTATAAATTAAATGTTTGTAGTTATTGTAATAATTTAGTTTCCTTTAATAGTCTACGTAATTAAGCAGTAGTTTAAGGGTAATTAGGAAATAGACTTGCAAATAACATCGTTAAAAATACGCGTAAGTCGGAGGGATTCGCATGTGAAACATGCGCCTCCGCATGTAAGGCATGCGGAGATGATAGTTCGGAGGAATTAGCGGTCAGCTAATTCCTCGAAAATTAGTACAAAATTACGTATTCGCGACAATTTTGAAACAACGGTTCGGTCTAATTGTTATTGTTAACGCTCGCGGATTAAGAAGTCGTGATCGATTTCTAATGTACTGCGAGCGGTGACTCATACGGGCGTGTATACGCCCGGAGCATGAGTACGAGAGAGTAGCGTATAGTTTAAGGAGAGAGAGTCGCTTATCGGCAAGTGCCGCGGTTGCTAATTATTGCGAAACGGTGTGTCGACCGATGAGCGTCGATACTTCGAATTCGTTGCAAGTTTCTGAGAATTATTTAATCCGCTTTTCGCCGTGCAGACATCGTATGCGATACGGATTAGAACAGCTGTAAGCTGAATAGGGAGTTCCCTAACCCGAATTTGTAATAATTCCGTAAATTTATATGCTATTTACAGGATAGCTACTCTTTCGGACTCTAGCACGCAATTTTACGGCGGTCAAGCCTAGATTGCTCGAATAGGGGATATTCGTGCAGCGGAAGTATTTCCGCTGACGAATTTTA
>NW_017179777.1:10238-14589 GCF_001652005.2 Ceratina calcarata
ATCATTTGTTAGGTCCTAAACCATAAAATCGTTGTAAATAGTGTCCAGTACAACTAAAACTTAAGATTAGTTTTGTACGATCACGTCCAGCCATTGGTCCTTGGGCTGTTATTTTTTGTACCTAACGGATGCCATGCACTTAGGCATGAGGTACTCACCCGGCTCAAGATTTAACAGGATTTATGACTGGTTGTAACCAGCGTATTTTCGACTACCTAGAATTCAATCTTTTATGACCCTAGAGGACCATCTTTTTTGTTAACAAAATCCCTTCCACCAGGTACCGTGTCACCCCCAACTGGACCACGTGACAAACCCCTCCGTCAACCAATGAAATGTTTTAGCCGCTTGATTTTCCCTTTCTACCGGACGAAAAATGTACATTCATGTTCCGCTAGGAAACTTCACTTCTAACGCGAACGTTGTAACATAAGCATCATAGCTAAGAGCTGACTGTAAATAAATAATTTAAGGTGAAACTACAAGTGAGAGTTATTACTATCATACTTTCATACTGGGCATGCATGGTGTCCATCTGTGAATACACAACATAATTTTGGTCCTTCTAGCCGGATAAGCGACCGATAGGAGCGTCGCTGTCCATCCTATCTAACGTAATAACGAAGAAATCGGAGCGGGTGAGCAAGAAACATTGCTGCGCATCCGACATCAAATCAGCTGGAGCTCGCGATCGAGGAAGCATCGTGACCCACACATCGACATCTAACTGGACATGTTGAACGAGAGAAGTGTCCCAAGCTGCCATCGACTGCACGAACGGACGCAACGATCGAGAGAATCGTCATCATCCAGATCAACGTAAATGGGAGAGCAATCAACGAAGCATTGCATCTACACTCATCATCGTCCACGAACGTAAGTCAGCTCTTAAACTGTTTGTTAAGCTCGCTAATCAAATCATATTCCTAACGTAAATCACATCCACAATGACTAACATCGATGAAAAACTCCTAACATCCCGGCATCGAATTTTAGAACGAATTAAAAGCTTCAAAGAATTCTTAGACGTATACGACACCAATCCGAATTCGTTAGTTTTAAATTTGAGACATAAGCAAATAATCACAGATTATGAAGAATACGAGAAGGTTCAAAGTAGCATAGAAGCAAAAACTGATGCAGGAAACGTAGCTGCCGAAATAGCAGAAAGAATCAAAATCGAAAACGAAAAATACATATTATTGGCAAAGGTGCTAGAAATATTAGACAAGGTAGCTCTAGTTACGGTAGATGCTTCAAGCAATGTTTCAAACAATCGTGACAATAGTGTAACACACGGCGCAACATCACCCGCATTCAATCAAGTCGATACTCCAGGAATTCATATCAATTTACCTAAGCTCGACTTGCCTAAATTCAGCGGTTTGTATGAGACATGGCCAGGTTTCGCGGATTCCTTTCGTTCGGCTATACACAACATGCCGCGTTTCAGCGACGCGCAAAAATTAATCTATTTGCGATCATGTTTGACCGGAAAGGCCGCGGATAAAATCGAATCCTTACAAACTATGGATGCAAACTATACGGTAGCGTGGGATTTACTCGAAAAATCCTATAACGATCCAAACGCATTATTAATTAAACATGTGAAAGCGTTTTTTGAGTTCCCCGCATGTAACAAAGCATCGTCTCGATCTATTGGTGATATTTCGGATTCAGCAAGAAAGCATTATCGCGCATTAGAAGCATTACAAAAACCATTTTTAGAGATCTTTCCAATTTATGCAGTAATATCAAAGCTTGATGATGAAACACGTCTTAAATGGAAGGAAACTCTTTGCAATAATACCATTCCCACAATAGAAAATCTGCTCGAATTTTTACACAATCGTCAAAGAGTCTTAGAGGATACTAAGCCGCAAAGAACAGACAAATCCTACAACTCGTCTAATTTTACATCTTCACTAAACAAATCGCGACCTCAAAAATCTTACTCAGCTCAAATAAACGTTAAACCACCTTATTGCTGTTTATGCAAATCGGATCATTACACCCAGAATTGCGAGAAAATCGTCAATGCTACCATGGATGAGCGCGAGAGAATAGTAAAGGAGTACAAGTTATGCTTAAATTGCTTACGCGCTAATCATGAAATACAAGATTGCAAATCTAAGGGCTGTAAAAGATGTAATAAACGCCATCATACTTTGTTGCATAAGGACTTACCCAACAATCCATCAATTAATTCTCAAGCGAACAGTCTAAAATCTAATATTGCGTGTTTATATTCTAGTTATTCGAGTCAAATTCTCTTAGCGACAGCACAAATAGATTTCTTAGATCGCGACGGAAACCCGCACTCTGCTCGAGTTCTTTTAGATTCTTGCTCTCAGGCAAACTTTATAACGAAAAATTTAGCTGACAAACTGAAGTTGCCTCGGTACGATATCAACGTGTCTGTGTCTGGCATAAANATAATTTTGTGAATTATTGATTATTAAAATGGCTTTGCACGGTGTATTGCCAAAGTTTGAACAAAACGAAGACTGGGGATTATATTCAGAACAGTTGCAACAATATTTTGTCGCTAATGACGTGAGTTTGGCAGAGAAGAAAGTGGCTATTTTATTAACGGTCATTAGTACGGCAGTTTATAAGACATTGAGAGATTTATGTCATCCTACGAGCCCGCAGGAAAAGACGTTTGAGGTTCTTAACGCATTATTAAAGGACCATTTCCAGCATCGACAGGCTGTTTTTCGAGAGCGAATTAAATTTTATAGAGCTACTCAAGCGAGTGGAGAAAAAATCGCTGACTGGTATGCTCGTGTCAAAAGTTTATCAGTTTCCTGCAAATTTGGAAATAGCTTACAAGAAATTTTGAAGGACAAATTCGTCACCGGTCTCTCAGATTCCAAAATTTTAAGCCGAGTATGTGAGGAGGATGAGTCCAAGAGTTTGAAGGATTTATTTGATATTGCCATTAGAAGGGAAGCAGTCATTATTGGCGAGACTCAGGAGGTCAATCGGTTAAAACTTCACGCAAAGAAGCCAGAGTTGAGTCATCGAAAGGAGTCCACCGACGCTTCTACGTCGTCGAAGACTATGCAAAGAAAGTTTTCAAAGGACAGTAAGAAATGTTACGCATGCGGGGGCACTGCCCATGATTTTAAGACTTGTAAGTATAAGCAATACAAATGTAAAAATTGTAAGAAGGTAGGGCACTTAGCCAAAGTTTGTACCAAAGAGCATTCGCAAAATTTTGTAGTGGATATAAGTAGTACAAATTATGAATATTACGATAATGGCTATCAGGGAGTTAGTCCAGCGTCAGCGCGTAATAGCGATCTAGACTTATTTGAGTTAAGAGATAGTAACTCGGGTCCTATGACTATTAGTTTGAAAGTTGAAGGTCAACGGGTCATATGGGAACTAGACAGCGGCGCGTCTAGAACGGTTATTCCGTTTTGGCTTTATAACAAGAATTTTAAGTACAAGAAGTTGTATAAAACCGAAATTGTACTGAAAAGTTATTCCGGGGAAAGTATGGTACCAGTAGGTAAATTCCAAGTTTCGGTGCAATACGGCAGCGTAAAAAAAATACTTGACATATTAGTTATTAATACGAACGGTCCAGCTTTAGTAGGTAGGGATTGGATAGCTAGCCTCGATCTAATTAAAATACGACGTGAACCTGTATTTAAAGTCGATAAAGAACTGGAAGTGTGCGAGGAATTTCCAGAAGTATTCGAGCCAGGGTTAGGATGTTACAGATACGGCAAGATAAAGATAGAGTTCAAACAGGAAGCGAAACCAATCTTTTGTGAACCTAAGACGTTACCCTTGATCTTTAAAGAAAAAGTAGAAGAACTACTTCGATTAGAAAAAGAGGGAATTATAGCACCTGTAACAGATTCGGAATGGGGTACGCCTCTTGTACCTGTATTAAAGAAAAACGGGCAAATTAGAATCTGTGTAGATTATAAGTCGACGGTAAATACGTTCTTAAAAGATGTAAAATATCCGTTACCGCGGATTGAAGAAATTTTTGCAGCACTTAGAGGCAGAAAAGAGTTCACTAAACTTGATCTTTCTCAAGCTTACAACCAGTTGGTTTTAGATGAGCAATCTAAGTTAATTTTAGCATGGAGCATCCATAAGGGTATATTCAAAGTTAATAGAATGCCCTTCGGAATTAAGCCTGCTGCTTCCATTTTTCAGCAGAAAGTGGAAAAGACATTACAAGGTTGTAAGGGAGCTATGAATTTTATAGACGATATAATTGTAACAGGCAGCACTAGGGAAGAACATATCGAAAATTTAAGAGAAGTGCTTGGTCGGTTGTTGAGAGCAGGACTCAAAGTTAATAAAGAGAAGTGCGAATTTTTTA
>NW_017179778.1:0-596 GCF_001652005.2 Ceratina calcarata
CCCCCCCCCCTGCAGGTTGGAAGATTTAGTTCTTACCAACTCGGTCTCCTGGGCGCATTCAAGGAGTCCAGCAGCTTGTTTGGATGAGGATTCGGCGGAACAAAGGGGGTTCTTCACAACCGCGTCCTCGGGTTCGGAAGAGGATGAGATATCCTCACGAAAACTTCCTTTTGGCTTCCTCTTATTTTCACGGCTACCATTACTGGAGCCTTTTGATGCATCCAGGTTGCTATGCTCTGAGGCATTTTTCGAATGGTTACGTTTGCGTTTAGCAGAGGACGTACTGGATAGTAGGAGTGTTGTGATGGCTGTTTGCTGTGCCGTAGGGCGCGCAGCAGGTGGGCTGCGATGCAGCGTGAAAGATGGATTATGCGAGAGGGCATATGCATGTCTTTCGTCCGAATTGGCTGAGTCAGACGATGGTATAGGGGTAGTTACATCACCTTGGCTAGCGTCCGAGAGCGCTGAAGTTCTAGAAATTGTTGGCGTAGATGTTTTAGACAGTGGAATGTTAGGTTTGTTTGGTTTGTTTGTTTGAGAAAAAGACATGATTTTTGGTTTTGGTGTCGCTTATGCAGAAGGGAGCGGGCAGCTGT
>NW_017179779.1:0-596 GCF_001652005.2 Ceratina calcarata
TTTTCGTTACACAAATGAATTGATGTTTTAAACTAGTACCTTTCCAAAGGGAAGCAGTTGATTTATGAAATTCGTAGCAGATTATTATCGATTCTGTGAACTTTTGTGAAAGCAATGGGGCAACTGTTTGTTGCAGGGAAGGTGAAAGTGAAAGAGGAGAAGGATGCTTCGTCGATGGCTCCGGGGAGCCCGCCGACGCCGCCGCACACCCCCCAGAGTCCACCGCGGCACAATCCGCCTCCCGGAAACCTGTCGCAGTCCTGTCAAACGTCCAACGCCAATTCTCCGAGTCTTCAGCAACAGCAGCAGCAGCAAGAATCCAATCAGCATCACCAACAACAGCAGCCACAGCAGTCAAATGCTCAGGCGATCCCAAACTCGCCCCTGAGCCAGATTTTGGTCCAGAATCCGGCACTGGCGCAATTGCTGCAACAGAACCCAGCAATCCTCTCGCAGAACCCCCAGTTGGCGCAGTTGCTGCAACAGAATCTACAGGTCCAAATGGGCAGCGTTCTTTTCCAGAACGTGAGGCGGGAGGAGCCCGAGGAGTCGAGGGTGAGTCAGTCCAACGAATTAATTAGCTGCTATAGACGGGA
>NW_017179780.1:0-596 GCF_001652005.2 Ceratina calcarata
TTTTTTTTTTTATACTCAGATATTCCTTTTTTTATCCGAGAATACAATTTATAAATTAACTCGCTCTTCGAAACGAGCCGAGCATCGCGCATTGAAGATGCTACTTTACGATCTAATAAATAAACTGCACGGCCTGCGCACGTTCTACGGATCGAAAGGGAAAAGGGGTTGCGAATCGGACGCCGCAACTTTCACGATATATTTTAACTCGATTCGCTCCATTTTTTTTCTACCCGAGGCCGTTCTGAGAGAAAAATGCGTCGAACGGGGAAGGAACGTTTCCGTTTCGCTGGGGAGCAGTTTGAAGCATATCGTGAAGTATTACCGATTCGGTACGGACGATTCCAAGAGCTCCGAGACCGTGATTAATACGACTCGACGAGTAGACATTAACGAGATTAATAAGTGTACCTAGTGCAATGATTTCCAGCAAAGAAAATCGTTTCCACAATTTTCATGTGTAGCATTAAAAATGTTTCACGTTATTAAATTATTAATCTTGTTATTATATAATATAATAAATTTGAACGTAACGAATTGCATAAAAAATATTAATTATTCTAACATTTATTACTATTGAACGAAAGCAATCAGTA
>NW_017179781.1:0-596 GCF_001652005.2 Ceratina calcarata
CTGACAACCGCTCTCGATTACGATCATTCAAAGATCAGCGACGAGCACAGAGGTACGGGATTCCGACTCCTGCTTCTCTCACTCCTTCCGACCACCGTTCTCAAAACACCTTCATCTCCTTCGTCACTGCCTGAGTTTACTGATGCGTCACACGAATTGAACTCTCTCTGGTCCCGATCTGCTCCCGCTACGATTTTTGCGTTGTCTGCTTATCGCGAGATGACCGCACTTGGTCAACAACGAGTCCTTCCTGTCGGTAAAGGGACGCTTCGCACCCGAACTTAACACTCTACCTAAACCTCCAGGATGTAGCTAAAACTCTCCTCTCCTTGGCGACGAGCAGACCTCGTTCCTGGCGGACGGCATGATGGCGCACGTCCTCGCGCTGCTGATTTCCTTGCACGTGTGAATATCGGCGTGCTCGCAAGCACCAGCGGACGATGGGTCAACGCGCAACCTCGCGCTACCGACTTCCTTGCAGCAGATGGTGTCGGCGTGTTCGCAAGTAACACCTGACGTCGAGTCCGCATGCGTCTTCGCGTCGTCGTCCTCTCCTCGGCTGATGTTGGCCACTCCTTCGTTGCTCCCGCTGTAGA
>NW_017179783.1:0-596 GCF_001652005.2 Ceratina calcarata
AACAGGGTAAGTCTGCAAGAACACAAATGGTCCTCCGAGGCCATTCGCCGCCTCAACCAAGCCCCAGTAGCCACGCACAAATGTTCAATAACCATACACCCGCCTGCGCTTCGAGACAACGCAGGGGACAGGCGCCCAGACGAGCTCAATAAAATACCGGTCGCCTGATGATAAGCTTGGAGAGAGCATCACATAATATTCGCTCATCTTCCTGTCTGATACGGTCCTCGATTTCGGAAAACTCCGCAGCGCTCAGAAAACGCTCTGGAAACCACTCTGGGGCAAGCAATACCCGTCCAGTAGCTAATACACCAACTCCCACTCCTAATATGGTATCGTGAATTCTCTGAAAACAGTAATAGTACAAAAACAACAACACAAAACAACAGAGCGAAAAAAGAAGAACAACAACTCACCAAAGCAGACGCTCCGTTTCCCTGGCACTGCATTATCAAACAAAAGAAATAAGAAAAGACAAAAAATAAAGAACCCGAAATGTCTAATGCTCTCGAGAAACAACAGTTCAAATACTGATGAATGTCCGAACAAACGCACATTTGTATATGTTTAAAAAAGTAACAAGGTAATTTTCAAAC
>NW_017179784.1:0-596 GCF_001652005.2 Ceratina calcarata
CATTTCTCTAAATCCTCATTATGCAAACGAAATTTTAATAATATCCAACTAACTGAACTGGAGTTAGCTGAGCTCCTGTTATCTATATTACTACCGAGGGTTATCCTAATTATGTGATCGTAATAAATGTAGCTGCTGGAATCCGCTGGACTAATATCAATGCTAATTTCTGTTAATTGAAGGGTAGGTAGTAGGAAGATTGGGTAGACATATATACATATACATTTTCCTTTTTGTATTATTAGATTACTAATTTTCAAAACGTTATATTTAAAATTGTTATAGTCAAATTTTCATTTTGTATAAGTACAATACAAGTTCGTAGGCTACTCGTTTTTCACGATATTGTGAAAAAAGAATATTTAACCCTTTATTTGATAATGTGGATCTCAAGCAATATGTGTTTCTAGCAGCTTGCACGTGAAAGAAATTCCATAACTTGGATAACTCTCAAATTTATTCATTTGAAATTTCAATGCTTGCCAGATAAAGGGTTAAAATAAATAATTGACTTGAAGATTTTATGGTTCGTTGGTTTTGACAAGGTTTATTTTTATTATAAGGCCTTCAATTTCAGTATTTTATATAACATGAAA
>NW_017179785.1:0-596 GCF_001652005.2 Ceratina calcarata
ACCTATTAAATACAGATTTATTGATGAAAACTGATGACTAAGTGAGGGTAGACCTCTAAAACAGAAACGTAATAAATTACGCCCTCATGTGAGGTAGATATGCTTGACCTTGATGGCGTCAGCAGATTTCAACAAGGCTCCTCTTCTGGGTCACAAGTATGTGATGACTTAAGGGGGTTAGGGATTTTTATTAAGTGATGAAAAATTCTAGTTGCTAAATGATGAAAATTTGGGGATTCTGATAGTTTCCATGAATATTATTATTTTAGAAATGAGAGTCTCTTAATTTTGGTTTTAAATATATTTGACGTAACGTTGATAAAAGATTCAGGCTTGATTAATATTTGAGCTCAATGAAACCTCTGGATGTGGTTCCATTTACTTCAGTAGAAATACTATTTCATAACTGTAATTACAATTTTTTAATTTCGTATTAAATGTTTTTAATATATTTCTGAAAAATTGACGAATATAACGAATGTGATAAGAATTAGATTAACAATTTTATGAAAGCATCTTTTAAAAATGCAAAATCAAATTCAAATCAAACCGTCATAAATATTTCATAAAATTTGATAGTGTCACTAATTATTAAA
>NW_017179786.1:0-596 GCF_001652005.2 Ceratina calcarata
TGAAAAAGATTTAAGAATGTATTATTTGGAGTGATGAGTAGAATTTTGATTGGGAAAAGAATGGAACGTAGTGAATCTGGTTTAGATTGATAAACGAAGAAACGACCAAGTTTTATTGGGGAGTTGGTCGAATTCTATTCTCGTGAGGCACCGGGAGCCTTTTACATGCGAGATACAATGGAGGGTAGCTTTTACTGATACATCGGAATCGATGTTCATGAAAGTCCCATTAGCATCAGGAAATACAGGGAAAGAGCCCTGGTAAGTGGTTAGAAAGCTTCCAGGGAGATAGAGATTGATCTCCTCGAAGCTCTGCGCTATCCGCTTAGGAGAATAATAGAAGAGAATTATGCCCAACGTTTCACAATTCTACCCTGTCTACGAATTCTACATCTATCAACTTCAAGAAACCGCGCGCACGCTGACTAGAACTTCTGCCCCCCCCCTTGACAAATGCGAGTTTGATGAGTATCGCGTTCAATAGTGCGTGTGTACACACGCTCTTACGGCTTAGAACATAGGAAGGATTATTTACTATGTTATGTACGTTCAAACGAAAATTGCTGATATTTATTATATATTACATATTAGATTTA
>NW_017179787.1:0-596 GCF_001652005.2 Ceratina calcarata
ATTATTATTTTAAAATAAAGCAATAAATAAAGTATAGCAATTTCTTCTATAATTTAAGTATTGCAATTTGCACTCAGGTTTTGATTTTTTTATACACTGTACATAATCTATATTATGTACTTTTTTTATAAATAAAGAAAATCCTAATACATAATTAAACAAGTCGATCGCCATTGGACAATTAAGGTAGAATATTCTGATATCAGGAAGCCGTCGATGCTTGTTTGTCGATCGTCCGATAACGGAAACGATAATCTCCGGGTTATCGGTTGCTGTCCACTTTTAAGATAATTACAATTGACCAAGATACGGTCCGTGCAGCTACGAGTCAAGCATTCCTCCGTTGCTGGTCTGAACTCGTGCGTCTCATTTAACATAACAGAAACAACCATTCCCTTGCAATTAATTTCGTTACATCAATTATCCACCAACAAGGTCAGTAATGTATTTTTAAAAATCACTAAATAAACAGAATGAATCTTGTTGAAATTACGTCTACTATAATCGCGTTTAACACAGCAGATAAAAAAACAGTGATAAGGCAAAAGTGTCTAGTTAAAAAAAAAAAAAATAATAATTATTGCAATTATTAATTA
>NW_017179788.1:0-2453 GCF_001652005.2 Ceratina calcarata
CATCTGGAATTTATGTACACGTGCTCTCTCTCTCTCTTGTGGATTGTAAGTAATTTTATAACATAGTTATAAAAGTAGTGAACAAGATAATTATAAGAGAATTGTAAGTCAATTCTAAGAGTTAACTGGAAGCTTCATGTAATCCCAAAAAGAAGACTATGAAGCTATTATGCCACTTTATCATTTTCCAATACTTATATAATTCATTGGCCATTACGAAACTATACCGTCGAAGAACAAACGATAGATCATAATTCGAGATACAGTTTCTGTTCAAATACGTTTAAATGATTTCTGAACCGTGGGTCCTGCAATCACGCTCGGCACCGGTTCAATAACCCAATAAACCTAACCTATCTTCTGCACGACGGTTCTTGCCCTCTTGTCCAAAGCCCCCAACGACGATATTGTTTATCTCTGACTTTTTCCGCTACGATGCGTCCCCCCTTTCCCCCCCTGTTCAGGTTCGTCGACAACGAGAACGCCGTTTGTCACCGAAAGTCTCTTGGTTCTCGCGTCGTTTCCGTAAAACGAGATTTCACAAGGAAGAACCCTAAGGATAGAACTATAAGTATTTCTATGTTCAAAATAATTTTCTTTTTCGAATCAAACTGAATTGAGACGAAAAACGAGAATTGCAAAAGTCAGAAATGATAGAAAAGAATGTTTAATAATTTTGATTTCCTGTGGAATACGTCGAGAATGACGTTGAATATTCAACAGGGGTTATGGCCACCGTTTCGAGCGGGTAACCAAAAATTTTCGTAGCGCAGACGTACGAGAGTTTCGAGGTAGCTCTCAGGTATTCGCAATTTGACGTGCAGCGTGTACACACGTCGCCGGGCGGTGATGCATCGCTCTACGACACTTCCGGTGCATCCTTGGCTTTCAGCGTCGATGTTCCGCGCGTTGCTCGTCGCCCGGATACAATTTATTATCCCTACCGACACCTCCTTGGGGCTCCACGCGAAAGGATACGCGCACACCCGGTGATCAGAGCGACAATTTACAAGACCGCGGTGCGTGTTCTTATCTAAATGAGAGGTATCTCTGGTAAATTCAATTTATCAACCGGAGTTCCGGCAAATAAAATGTTGGCACGTCGGGAGAGTCTTGATTTTCATTTTCGTAACAGATGGCGCTTGTCTATTTTTGGGAATACTAGAGTTACTTAATAGTTGATAGTTGTAACTTTATTTTCTAAAAATTGATCCATTTTTTGCAGATTTCACGAATTGAAGATGGATGGCCAAACTGTATTTTCGTAACAGATGGCGGTTGTCCATTTTTGGAAGTACTAGAGTNATATGTCTTATCGCACATTTTATTATTCTAGTATTTCAGAATTTATTTAAGTAAAGGCATCCGGATCCGAGCCAATGTTCCCGATTGGAAGCTCGCGCTAACCGAGCGCTCTGATTGGTCAGGGTTTTCTGTTAATAACTCCTCAACCGCGCCTCGGACAATTTTTTCGCTAAGGAAAATGTTGTTTAAAATTACGTCAGGAACCGCCCATTTCAACATCTTACACTAGTTTTGTACAGATCATTGATATTTCGCGACTACAAGTATCATCCCTTAGCCCGCAAACGATGTACGCAAGAATAAAGCGTTGAACATTTTCGCGTTTGAATAGAAATAATTCGTTCCGCTCGCTCCATTGGCATAAATAATAATCTGTCCGTCGATTTGCTTAAGGCCGGAGTCAACGTACCGCGAAGCGATTTACCCTGCGTTCTTCTCGCGCACAATAGTCCCGCACTCGATAGGTGCCCGACTTTCCGCGTCGACGAAGGAACGCGTTGGAATTGAATCCGCAGAGGATTCAACGAAGCACGGGGGAGGGGAGGGGAAAGGGAGCGAACGACTGCATTGGAACGCGGGGTCTAGGTAAATAGTGTGTGAACGATGAGTTATTGCCGTGCAAACTTTCCCACCCCTGACGACCGCTGGATGAATTCTTCGTCCCCTTCATCCCCCGTCTCCCAACCTATCCATCGCGTGTTCCGGTCACCTATCTTTCCGGAAGTCTACAAACGGGCGCCGCCGACGCGGCACGCTTCCCGCCAGTCATGAGGAATGGCCCGTGGCTCAAGTCACACTGTTGTTACCACCGGCGGACAGCTTGTCGAGACAAGCAGCGAACGCTCTAATCGTAAGTTAACCCGCGCGGTTCACCGGCGTTAAACCGGGTCCACAGAAGATGATAAGCAGACTCGTGATACGAGACTGCGATTTTCAGACGTACGCGTGTTACTCAATGGGGTGGATCTGATTGGTTGTTTCACCGGTTCGGGGATCTGTACTGGACCTGATCTCGTGACGTTGAGATAATTGATTTATGTCGAGGACACTTCGGGGTGATGATTTATAAGCTGCTATGGGGCACATAAATCTGATGACCGTCGAATTTCTTATCTTATCCAAAAGTTTTAATAATTACGTGTTTACAC
>NW_017179788.1:4069-6471 GCF_001652005.2 Ceratina calcarata
CAAGGAAATTAATAACAAATAATACATTTTAATCGTTATTCAAATGGAATGGATGGGGAAAAGATAGATTGTTGATAGGCCGAGCGTCCGGATCCGAGCCAACGCTCCCGATTGGAAGCTCGCGCCAACCGAGCGCTCTAATTGGTCGAGGGTTTTTTGTTAATAACTCTTCAACCACAGCTTGGACAACTTTTTTGCTAAGGAAAATATTGTTTAAAATTACGTCAGGAATCTACCATTTCAATATCTTACACTAGTTTTGGGATAAATGTATGTATAAATATATTCAGTGTTTTAATGAAGACTTTGGTTTCAGGAAATTAGAAAACAGGACAAGTCTAATGAAGACCCATCACATATTTCACCCCACACATCTAATCCTCGAGCCAAAGCTTTAATTGTGTTTTAATCAAACTCTTGTCTTACACTGCGAGCTTGCTACGTTATTATAGTTCTGTACAAACACATTTGAAAACATTATCACCCACGTTTATCGTTATCATAATTCTGTTCTGAACCCTTGATCGTGATTGCATTCCCCGAAAGCGTCGACTTCCGACCGTGTCCCAACGATTCATAACCTCCCCCCCCCTGTTACCACTGGGAAGAGTGTATCCGTGATTCTAATAATGAATAAGTTTTGCAATCCCGGCAACGGAGGATTGAACGGATACCGAGTCACCGACGAAATTACTTGCTTCGAGGAGGTTTTTGGGATTATCCAGCCCGGCCGTGTCGCGTCTATACCGACTGATACAAATAAAAGGGTGGAACACGGAGTGAGACAGGCGCCGAGCAGGCAACCCCCCCGACGCGACGGGCTCACTGTTCCGTTTAATCGCCCCCTTTGTTTTGCTCCAGGCGAAACAGAGACGCGCCTCCATTCTACCTGAAGGAACGCTGTGAAAGAGGGACGTAGCGGGAACGGAACAGGGAAAGACGGATGTACCGTTTGCGCGAACTCGGTCAGGTACATCGAAGATAAACCGTAGAAGAGTAACGCAACTGAATTTCTGATTCGTTTTATCTCCACGCTTAATTGTTTATGCATTTTGCCAAGTGGCAGAAGAATTCCTATTTATCTGGAAATGATGCCGGTCTGCAACGTTCTCAACTGTTATGATAAAACTGTGTCGGTTTGCGTTCTGTTCATTTTTTTATTTTTTTTTTTTTGCATTCGGGAGCAAAGGAACGACGCGTTTCATGCATTTGCATATTATGAATAGGTATGAAGCGCGGTCGGGCGCCGCGGAAGCCGGGTCTAAATCTTTCTTATGGAAATCGCGACTTAGAATCCACGGAATATTCGAGCGTGAAAAAATTCCGACCTCCATGGGAATCCCCGATACGAGTGCCGCGTTACGAGCAAAGGATCAAAATCAAACAACGGAACGATGTAACCGAAAGATTAGTCGACCTCGTTGTTACGCTCGAATCGACTATGTCCAAAGACGTGTCCCTCCTTTTAAAACAGAATCGTCGCGATTCACTGTTGAATTTGCCGAAGCAATCATTCGCGCTCAATCGCATCGTATTTGATTTAACCCCAGCAATCATTCAATTTATGGTTGCAAGATCTCTGCCAGAAGTTTAAGAAATAGAAATCTATGACAAATATTTGAAGTGGACTTCTGGAAGAAATTGTATTTATTTAAGGACTTATACAACTTAGAACCCGTTGAATCTTTTTTCTTTCTAAAGTCCTAACGTAAGTTACAATAACCCCACAGCCTGACGTTCGGTCACACGATTTTATTAAAAGACGACACGAGGTACTTCTAGAACTAAGTTAAACGTCTTCTCAGTAATTTAAGGGTTAATCGTAACTCTGTATCGGAATTTTCTGTTCACCACAACTATTGGAACCGATAAGCCACGATATTAGTGAGTCTTCCCTCTCGGCTACTTCCTCCGGTCTTGATAAAAAGACATATTGCTAAAGTTCGCCAGTGAAGAAACTCCCAAGCCGACGCTCGTTGCCAGGAGAATTTCAACGCGATTCAAGACGTGTTCGCGGGTGTAAATACTTTTGCTTTCTTCAACGGCATTTTTATTACCACCTAGAGGAATAATCCAGGAAGCTATCGCGATCGTAAAATGACCGGAAGTGCCGAACGTTTGCGACTTTGCTCGGTCGGTACGATAGAAATCTACGTCCAGGCATGGGTTAGAATTTTTACGACGAGTGACCACTTTTCCATTCCCATTGCCTATCGATTTCCCATCCACTTCGGACACTCACGGAAACAAACGATTTCACTGCAACGGGCAAATATTAAGGACGTTAGTCCCGCTCAGTTGGTCTCAATCATTTCAAGTGTTGCCACGTAGTGGTACACATATTAAATAGAAACAAATGGTTGAGAATCTTTGGCCCTCTAATACATCGCACGGCGTATACA
>NW_017179788.1:6918-9432 GCF_001652005.2 Ceratina calcarata
TCATTAAAACACTGACCAATAAGAGCGCGCGTAAGGCCTACGCTGACCAATGGGCGAACGCCACTGCCCAGGGCTGCTATGAAAAAGTAGTACTTGGCTATGCTAGGCGTGGTCAGTGATTTTTAAAATCACTATACTCTATTTCCCGAGTGACTAGGAGTCGGCACGGTTCAGTTTTCGATCGTTCTGCGCATCTCCCACCTATATTTACCACTGCCCAATACAAGCGTGTCCTTATTGTCCTATCGGGTATAATGAACCGTGGTCGGTGAGGCGGCGATTAACGCATGGTGGGAGGTCCGAGACGTTCGCTGCGGCCCCCTACCACCTTTCAAGCTGCGCGGAAGGCTCCTAGTCACTCGGGAAATAGAGTATAGGCTTGTGTTGATTGTACATCTCGTCAAGTTGGCAATGTCAGCATCAAATAAAAGAAAACTGTAATGGATATCGGTTAATTACATGATTAATTATAACTGTTAGGATTAACGTTTACGTTAGACCACGATTTTATAATCTTTAAGATCGTAGGTTAGATTGTCGGACTGCATTTTGGGACTAACGTCCTTAAGCAACGTTTGAACTAAGATCGGATCATCGTAATCACGTCGTCATTTAATATTCAATGTCGACGTCAAAAGAGAGACGCGGTCTATCTGGGGTGGATAAGTTCGCCAGCGATTTTTCAATAATTCGTTGCCGGTGAAAGAGAAGAGGAAGGAAAATGAACGTCGGGATTTTACGGTACAGCGGCCGCAGAAGGGATAGGAGGTCGGTCGCTAATGGAGAGAAACGGACGAAGACGCCGCCGCCGCCGCGCCGCTGGAACGGCATAAGTAATTGAAATGTTTCGAGTGGCTCGGAGGAAGAGGAGCACCGTTCGATCCGGGATCGAGGCGTACGCGGAGGGAATGTTAAGAAACCGGGGGTAAGGGAGAATAAGAGACTTCAAACGACGTACCTACATTCCGAGTAACTTCGGCGCCTTGAACTTCGGGAACGAGCGAAAATGGTTACTGGCCGCGCGGCTAGTCGACCGGCAACGCTCCTACTGGTCCACCGCAGATGTTACGTCACGTCCGTTTCAACGTTGGTCTGATTGATCAAAGGGAACACGGTTCAAATGAGTATCCGACCCGAGATACCGTCGTCCCTCTTCTATTTTTTTCCTCCCCGCCCTCTTTCCCTTACGTTTCTTTTTCTCTCTTTTTTTTTTTTTTTTTGCAACTCCGGACCCGTTTTCCAACGTCAATTACGCTCATCGCCGCTCCGAAATGAAGGCACTCCTCGGCCAAGTTTTTTCTTTGAGAAATTGCGCATCCGTAGCTACGCTTGTCGGCAAAGGCAACCGACAAATTGGATTTATCGCCCCCGCGCCCATTTCGTCCGTCGACTTTTTACTTTGTTTCCATTTCGGCCGCGATCCGAGACACTTAATCGACGAGCTCCGTCGGATCACAAATGAAACGATTCTCGTATATTAAAATTCAAGAACTTGCTTCTTTTAATTCGTTACATAAACGCTGAAGAGGCCTTACGTCCATAAAGTTTAAAAACATTCCCTAGAATACTTTTCTTAAAAAAAAAATTCCCTAAAAATGATGAATTTCTCCTACATTTTAAGCGGTCACGTTGGTACCCCTTAAACATTTAATATAGTCTAAAAATTATACGATTCTATATTTTGGGTTCATGAATCATCGCAGCGAAGCTACTTCGACGACGGTCGACTGTCGGCGAATGATCCATTCCGAGTGAACGAGATAAGCTACTCGGTACAAATTCCCGGAGGAGCAATTTTCAAAATCAAGGTTCCACGTGTTTGCCGCGCGTGAACTCTGGCCGCAGTTCCAGTAAAATAGCTACCGATCACAGCTATTCGTCGCTCGGTCCCAATACAATCCAGGGTGCTTGAATTTGATGGACAACGTTGTCGATTCAACGACAGCAATTCCAGCCCGATACGTGTGCCGAACGCGTTCTGCGAACACCCGGCGAGCACTTTCGATTGTCTATTCACCTTGAAACCGCAACCGTTCCTGTTCGAGCTCCGGTTATTTTCTCGCGCGAAAACAGAAACCCCGAATCCGCGCACGCCGACGCTATTGTTAAGCCCCGGTAACTCTGTTTTCCCAGGGGAAGATTACTGTTTCACAGCGTGGCCGTGTGTCCTTTGGCTTTCGGCTGTTTCCCTTTACCCGTCGCATCCGTGGAAATAACTTGCGTTTCTAATCAATTATGGTTTTTTTTTGTTTATTGTTACTGTCTTCAGAATAATTTTTCACTCTCGATGAGTTTTTAAACAATGTCAGTTTTTAAACAATTGATGATTCTTTTTCTAATCTTTTTTTAACAATCTCACAATCAAGTGGTGATACTGGCAATGCCAGAACAGCCATCCATTAATTAATAAAAATTTACCAAACCTCATGATTAATAGTAAAGTAAGAGCATCTAATTTTTGTAGAAATTGGAAAACACAAATCTTATTTTTATCATACCTGCCTGTTCATCATG
>NW_017179788.1:10296-11080 GCF_001652005.2 Ceratina calcarata
GAAGGTCACAAAGGTTTTTTAAATGGGATTGCATAGTTTTTTCCGTTGCATATTATAGCCGACATCTAAACAAGTTCAATAATGTAGTACAACATGACCTTGAAATGACCTTGAAGCCAGAAATACGAAATAAATCGAATTCAACGTGTGAGGTTTATTTGCTTTATTTCTGTTTCACGAAGCAGTTCACATAATTAAGAACAGCTGATCAGAAATAACGAAACTGAAGACTAATTACTTAAGGAGTTAAAAACATAATTAATATTCATAAATCAGACGGTTAGGCAATAATGAATAAATTATAGAATTTAGTTAGAATCTTTCTAAACGACTATTCAGTTTTCCCACTTGACGTGTGAACATAATCAGATTTAACGAAAGCTCGTATGCCACCGTGAGCGTTCTGTAAGATCCTTTTATGTCGATATAATCAGCTTTAAAACGATTGGCTCATAATCGATACAGTAATATTATTAACAGCCGTAATTCTTCATGCTGTTGCCGCGATTGGTTTCAGAAACTGTGTAGGAGTAATGCTAAGTAATTCACGAGTTAGAGAGAATACCGAAACTTTCGTGGAACCAGTTAATATTTAACGACACTCTCGATTTGAAAGTTTACTCACGAAGTTCGTTTAAATACAGCAACAAACAATTAACTATGGAGGAAGTACAGGTTTACCTATTATCATTATTTATAACATTACTGTGTATTAATTTTCTATTATTTATTTATTTATTTATTTATTTATTTACGGGTTACAAGAACCCATTTCATAAAACGA
>NW_017179789.1:0-595 GCF_001652005.2 Ceratina calcarata
ACTTTATTCTATATTTGGACATAAAAGTTGACACAAGTCGTGGTTTAAAACACAATTTGATTTTTTTGAACGGTATTAGAAACTTTTTCAGGGTGCTTAATCTGGGATTGATAAAAATCTGTGCCCGTGGCCAGGTTTTACATATGTAATCCACGGGATTATCCCATGCGAAACAAAAAATTCGCTTCCTCCCGACGGCTACTGCGTCGCGGCTAGGAATTGGGTCATCCCTACTCTTTAAAATAGAAATTCATTTCTTTCCACTTGGCAGCATGATTAACGAGGTGTCCCGCGCGATAATGCGTTGTTGCGTGCAACACAACAACTGATCGCGCCCATTCAGCTTTGATTCCCCGGCCCAAAGGAATTTCAACTTAAATCGATCTCTTATCCCGCGGAAATTAATGAATCTCGCCTTTCGTCGATTTAAAATTCCTCGTTTCTACTGACTCATACGACGCAAGGCGATTTCAATTCAAGAAATCTAATCTACCCGATCGACGATTATTTCACCCCTGCATTAATGTACCTAACATTATTTTATATTCATGTATAAATCGTATATAAATTGTATTTTTCTCATATTGAATCCAAG
>NW_017179790.1:0-595 GCF_001652005.2 Ceratina calcarata
ATCTAGTTTTAGTAATTTGCCTTGTTCATTTTACGAACCCTACCTTTAGTTTAAGCCGCGTTCTCATCATTAGAGCGAGCGGTCGGCACCACCACGGCACCTTTCGGTGGCTCGGCCGAACCGCCCGTTACAAATTTAATTCCCTACAAGAATTAAAAATCGCTGTAGAAAAAGGGTGGAATTCAATTTCTAAAACATTTATAAGAAAAACAATACAAAAGCCTACGGAAGGGACTACTAGAGGTCATAGAAAGAAAAAGGAAATATACAGGAAATTTGGAACGAGAATTTGGCATTCCGTTCCACTCGTAGGCGAACCGGAGAACGGTACGCAAGGTGCTTTGTACCTATACCCAAATACGATCCGACCTCGTTTGGTCGCGTTAGCTAATGTCCAGTTTAACCGACAATTCAGAGATGAGTTCCATGATCACAATCCTTTACCTGGAGCTCGTTGGGACAACACAGCTAATGGATGGGTATTTCGTAATGTCGATGAAATCTGGCCAGAGAACAACAGCACTAATGATCTCATCGATGACGTTCATTGTTATAAATATTTACTCACTCGAATGACTGGACGTCTACCCAAGAG
>NW_017179791.1:0-595 GCF_001652005.2 Ceratina calcarata
TGTATTCACCAGCGATTGGGGGTCCGCATGGTTGAACGTTCGACGTGTAATCCACCGGGCAGGTCCCACTCTATGGTGCTGTATTCACCAAGTCTGGGCTCTGCCAGGTATCCTCAACCAGGCAGGTCACACTCGTATGGTGATGTATTCACCAGCTCTCGGGGTCCGCACGGTGGAATACTCGACACGTTGAAATCGACACTGTGTGATTCGTCGATCACGTTCAATCGTCGACACCGTAAAAACTCCGGCACGGGAAACAACGCCAATCACTATTAATCCTCGACTTGATACCTTCAACTCGGGAATCCTCGATATGGAAAAGAATCGACCCCGAATACTCAATACGGAATTAATCGTGCCCAACTCCTTAACACGGGAAAAACCGATACGCGGAACTCCTCGATGTACAAACTCCGAAACAGGAATGATCGTCTTTACTAAATCGTCCTTTACCTCGGTCGTTGCGAGGTGGGAATCGCGAGGTATCTCTATCTCGCTCGCTCCCAGGTGACACGTCACGCGCGTGTCTACGTACTTCGTCGCGCTCTGCCCGATTCGAACTTTTTCCGGTAGCGGAATCTAAACATCGCGA
>NW_017179792.1:0-595 GCF_001652005.2 Ceratina calcarata
ACGGGTATGGAGTCCAGATGAAATCGAACTGCTAAAAGAACTAGACTCTAAATATCAGACATACAAATTTCCGAATAAAGAAATCAAAAAGTACTTTGATAACAAAACAATCCAACAAATTAAAGATAAAAGATCAGAACTAAGAACAAAACAAAGAAATAGAGATGGAAACAATAGAAATGTTGAGACTGAACAAGAAGCCGAAATAAACGTATCTGGCTCAGTGCCAGAAAGAAGCTGCGTAATCGCAGATGTAGAACAGGAACCTCAAACTCCACCAGAGGCGAATACATCGGAGTCCATAGATGTGAATATCATGGATGAGTGGTATACCGGACTACGCGCCAGTATAGAACACGATCAAGGTTCAGCAACAAATTCTTCACAATTATACGAGAAATTAATGCATATATGGCGATCACATTCGGAACAGTATGCCACATTAATACATAACACAGAATTATTTATTACAGATACATTGACAAAATCCTTATTAAATATGTCTGATGAAGCCGAAGAATCTAAAAATACAAACAAGGATGAAACTAGAAATAAAACAAATAGACGAACAAATAAAAGAAAAAATCATAAAGGA
>NW_017179793.1:0-595 GCF_001652005.2 Ceratina calcarata
TAACATTTGATTCAATACATAATTCTAAATATAAACAATGAGCCATCGAAACTATTTGAATAGTAATATGATGATAAGTCAGTGTCTGAATTCAGTTGACGTTATCAATAATGTATCGAACTTGGCTTCATTTTAGATTTGTACATAATTGTAATAAAGTCTATTGGATAAATGAATGAATGGTCCCACCGCAAATAAATATGAAAGGGCACCCTCGTGAATCTGGACGCATCACTTTTATTCGTGACGTAGTTAGGAAGTTATATGTATCAGACACACACGTACGTGGCTAGAAGGGACAGGGAACCCTCGAGCTGATTCTAGTCGATCCTTTATTTATTTACCAGAGACTGTAATATTCATCGGGTAGAAATTGATTTGAAGCTAACGTAGGACCTCTCCACTTCTCGCGTTGGACCTCACTCGTGTTTCCTCGAGGGCGGACGCGTCGCGTCGTCCATTCGAAGGGAAAAGCTCGCCGGCCCGGACATTCATCGGTCTTCCAGCAATTTCGTGTAATTCGTGTGCAGATTCCAGCCGCTACGCGAAATTAAATAGGGTCCCGTTAATGGTGAACGTTGATTTACGACGGGGG
>NW_017179794.1:0-595 GCF_001652005.2 Ceratina calcarata
GAAGATCGTTATCCTAAGTTGTAAATATGAAATATAATTTAGTATTGTCAGATCTAACATTCGTAGAAGGAAATCAAGTGAAGGATCAAATTACACATCGTTTTGACTAATGACAGAGTAGAACCTTAACTCGATAAAAAATGTTTCATCACGATTTTATCCTCAATTGAAATTGCAGACAATATTTCGGAAACCCTGTTATTATTACACACGTTCTTACACAAAGATAATTCGTAGTGGTCAGTGACATAGGCAAGCGGATACCCTCGCCAATATCCGCAACGAAAGTGAATGAACGTCTTCCTTTTGTCGGTTGCTCGTTCACCCGTGGGAAAATGAAATTAAAACCCATTCTAAAAACGAGCTTCAAAATGCACTTCCTAACGACACGTACTAAATGCATGAACCACCTGCAACGTGTCACTCGATTTCACTGTCTAGCCAACGAACGGCTCGGATGCGCATAAAATAAACGAACGAAAGGGAACATGTTTAAATAATGCAATTGCTTACTTAAAATTATATGAGCCATAAAACTTCTGCTAAAAGTTTAAGAAATGTGGTAAAAAGCAATGTTTATTATTTAGCCACAAAC
>NW_017179795.1:0-595 GCF_001652005.2 Ceratina calcarata
AGTATACACCAAATTGTATTAAAATATAAAAACAATAAAATGTTAAATATTGTTTATTTCTTGCCTTTCCATTCTCCTGTTTCCTTACTTGCATACGTTCGCTATTCCCCTTTTTTCAACCTCATACACGCGTACACGTACACACACACACACACACACACACACAAACTTGTATTCACTTACTTGCGGACATCTTATCGTCTACTGTTGGTCGTATACGGCGATCCCCCCTCTCCTCTTGTCACATGTGTTAGGCTTCGCATACGTTCACGATCCTTTTTCTTCCGCACTATCCTTTTCAACCTCTCATGGCGATCCCCTCTCTCCTCTTCACAAATGTCGCGTTACAAATGTCGCACACTCCGGTCTGTGAAGGTTCAAAAGAATTGGAAACGTTCAATCTATTGCCAAACATTAGTGAGATTATTCCAAATACTCCTAAAATAAAGTCGTATAACAATCGATATTTAATATTCGTACCGATTCAAGAAAGAAGTACAGTACCAATAAATGTTAATCAAATAATTACAGGATTGAGAATTATTAAAACAATCTTAAGGCCTGTTCCCATTACCGTAACTGTAGTGAGAATACT
>NW_017179796.1:0-595 GCF_001652005.2 Ceratina calcarata
GTTTCGCCTTCTCTCTCTATTTACAAATTTTATGCTTTGTATCAGCAATACATCTCCGACAACTCCCTTTGTCATATATGAAACAATGAGACGAAGTCAGCAGATTGGAAGAGAGTGTCAACAGACTTATATGCAAGTCACATACGATTTTGCGATTCAAAAATCGCTTACCAAATTCAACCTACAGAGAAAACTAATTTTGATGACCTTTTTATACACATGGGTCTATTCCATATAATGATGGCCTATTCTAGGGCTGTAGGAAAATTCATCGACGAGTGTGAATTAACTCACATAATTGTCGAAAGCAATTTATTAGCTAGTGGCTCATTGAACAGTTTCATATGCGGCAAGCAGTTTAATCGTTGCAAACGATTACATCCACTGGCCTCTTTAGGATTACAACTTTTACTCTTTGAACATTTCTTTAAAATCTGTAACATAACTATTTCCGACCATGTAATAGATTGTTTAATACAAATGCAGTCAGAAAAGTTATCTAGCAATGAATTGATCGATAGAGAGCTTGTAGCAGTAATGGAAAAGTATTCACAATTCAAGCAAGATACACTGAATGGAATTTATGGAAAGACAG
>NW_017179797.1:0-595 GCF_001652005.2 Ceratina calcarata
ATGTAATAGTGTTACAATATCTGTCTGTATTACACAATTTTACAAATAATCGAGAGTAGAGTCTCCCTTATTTCATTCTAAGTAATTAATTTCTTTAGGTCCTTTAATTTTTGCCGTACGCGGCATAAAAGAGTATTATAATCGAAGTAGTAGACGAAAAAGCGCGGTTTTTATACGTTTCTCGAGTTTGTTAATGAGGCCGAGAAGAATATAAATTTTCGTCGGTTAACGAAGTGATTTGTATTTTTTCCATCGGGATACGCGGGAACATAAAGCGGGCACTGTTACTCGGAGGCTGTGCAATTAAAAAAAAAATGTTTCTAGTGCTCCCAGCGGAGCAGATGTTTCGGGTGACAGGAGGAAGGGGACCGGGTCACAAAGCCACTTCCCTGAATGGGGCCCATGAGGCGCCATATACCCGCGTAACTTTTCGGGTAACCTCGGCCAGTGGATTCTGTTCGGTGCAAAAAGATACTTCCGTACTCTCAAAGCCGTGCCTCACAGATTCTCGAGTAACGCATTTGAAAAACTACGAAGTCTTGTACTCTAGATAATTCAAATTTTATTTAAAAATGGATTTATTTTAATTTTTTGG
>NW_017179798.1:0-5138 GCF_001652005.2 Ceratina calcarata
TCATTCAACGGACTGAATAAATTCATAGCTCGAAATTATTTAAAATAAATCATCATTAATGCGCATTGAATGGGTAAATGCATTTATGAACGATAATATTTGCACTTTGAATACCTGCTGGCAAACCCTTCGTCAATGCTAGTGACAAAGTTTTCGTTTTACTGCTGAGATTTCCCCATTAGGTATATACCTTCAGTTTATTTTCCCGCAGGTACCCGGTAAGAGTCAGATAACGTTACCGGAAAGTACCGCATATTACCCCAGCAGGTCTCCCTGAATTTATGGAGATTAAGTTGAAACATGTGGGTATGAAGAAAATGCTCCCTCTAACATATTCAGTGGAATAACTTATGATTGAACAAACTCTTTGCATCCTCAGACCACACCATTCGCAGAAAATGAAACAGTGGTTTCTAACTTATAATAATATTAATGTTAGATTAATTTATCAAAACTAGAAATTGTAAATTTGTTGAACAGTTTAGAATATAGATTAAAAAAATCATGAAATAACGTTAATATTGGTATTTATTATTATTTAATGATTTATTGAAATAAAATTGTATGTGAATGAAACTGTTAATGATATACGACGTATAATAATTTATCTTCATGACAAAACTTGTACACATTAATGTATACAAGTTCTTTTTTTAACTGATATGTTATATGTATTATAATATAGATATAGAAATGTCTTCGTCTTTACCTCTGTATTATTGTGTCGCTAGACTGCGGTTTTTATACACTTATACAGAAGTTTGATGTGCATAAAATATGAAGAATGCATACATATGTATACTTCGGAAGAGTATGCACATACCTGCCTAGGTACACATCATTATTTTTAAAGGGTTATTTAAATCTCATTTTTCGAATTGATGTCATAAACAGTTTATTTTTCATAACAAACCGCAATCTAATTATTACATATCTTTTATATCACAATGTACTGTACAATACCATTGAAATGAATAGTTGAAAAAAATCCGACTTTATCCCACGAGAAAATCACACGCAGCCAAGGATCGGCTGACAGCATCCGTTCAGAAACCCCTCGCATGAAACAGAAGAAAACAACGATCCTGTTTTTCTCCGGGGTTCCCCCGACGTTACTAAGACTGGTACGAACAATAAATTAATTGTGCCTCGTACGATTCTCGGTTAGCTTTCGGTGGTCGCGTGCATGCCAGCATGGGGTCGATCATGAAGTGAAGCGCACGTGCCCTCTTTATAATCGCCGTCAGCTTCTGCAACGCCATTAGCGCGACATCTAAAAAGACAGGTTCCACGGGACATGGAATCACTAATTTTCCTAGAGAATGAAATCACAATGGGTCCCTGTAATTTAAAAATTGACTTTGTATGGTGAGAACAAAAGAAATTAATGGATGAGAAAGTTATGGAACAAAGAACTAATCTATATTAATAAAATGCATTTTTTTTTGTAATCTTGCTGATGGATTCTATTAAGGAATATAAAAGAGATTGTTGTATTTTGCAGTAAAAGAATGAATTGTATAGAACAAAATCTTTCCTCATTTCTGTATTGCACATGAATATACTTTAATATTTCTTTGGTACTTATTAATGAGACTCAAATAATCCTGTGACAACTTGCAATGTTATACATTATACACCAATCATCAAATTCAATCGTTCTTAAACCAATTATAGTCGTTTGATCGCTGGCATTCAGCTTTAGAGGATACGTGGATAGGTCTGCGAACGGTGAGATTGTGTAGCGAGAAACCGATGCGATGGTTAGAGGGGTGTTCGCGTTCATAGCGGGGTACACACTATTATCGAGCCGTGTGTGACGGGACCGGCGATCGGCGCCAGAGGAGGGTGAGTGAAGCCGCGTGCGCCTCGTTAAATTTTTCGGCCAGCCGAATGTGACGCAGCCACGACTCTGTGAAATTGCGCGATCACCCGCTGGTGATCATCCGTGGGATGCGCTACCTTGTCTATGGCTATGTCTTTGATGGTGTGCCCGCGATTAAACCGATCGCCGAAACTTCGATTTAACGAGAACCGAGTGACGCGTGACTGATCCCTGCGATATGATCATGGAAATTTAGATAGTTTTACGGACATTTCAGAATTATACCGATTTTAATTCGAAAAGTGTTCGTCACATCTGTTGATGATTAGATTAAAGAGATCAAGCGACGAAATGATAGACTATTTTGAATAATGAAATTAGGGAAGCAGAACCAAAATAACAAATGAAATGTCAGTTGTATAAATTTTGTGTTTTAGACAGACGTCTAGCCGATTAAGTTTTTTAGCGACACGTGCGATGTATCTTTGTTGCGCACCCACAGCAGAACGAAAAATAATATCGCATGTTCCGGTCGAACGCTCGGAGAATAACATATGTCTCCTTGGCATAGTTTATACGAGACGGGGGACGAAACTGACCGTAATCCAACCTGATTAGAAGCATAAACGCGGATTTAAGGGGTGCGGCTAAACTAAACACTCGACAAGTTGCGAGCGCCAGCCACTTATAACAAAGAGGGTATGGCGTTCGCTTATTATAAAGAGTAGTAGCTCAATAATACAACATACGACCTGCAAATAATTCAATATTCTTAAGTCCACATTCTATACTCTGACAATTAAGAAGAATAGGTGTAAATAATTCTAGTTAACCAAGTTATTTAAACTTGATCTTTGGTCACATAAAACCACTGATGATCACTGTTTGAGGATAAAAACAGTTAACAATTATAAAGTCAATCATTAAAATGATCGTAAAAATATGTACATGAAATAGACATAATCTCAGTCGCGGTGATCATGTGGGCCTCGAAATACGTTCTATAAAATCTTCCAACAAATCTGTTGTGCCATACCTCGACATATTTTCCAAAGTACGGATAAGCGATCTCGCGCGCGCGAGTACGCGTTTGCAAGTGTAGGTGGTGGTACGCCAGCGATTAAGGATAGTTTCACGTACACGCTGAAAAAGGCAGACGGAGTGTACGTCCACTGTAAATCTGGCATGTAGAGGGGACTGGGTAGAGGTTTCGCGAATACGTATGCACACGTATAGTTGCACGCAGCGGCGTACGCACATACTTAAATAGAGAGAGAGAGAAAGAGAGAAAGCGGTACACGTACACAGGCAAGGGTAGACCTGTGCGCAATCAAGGCGAGGGGGTGCTTTAGCAGAGTCACCCTCAACGTTGCCAAGGTGACGGCACGTAACGCCGCCCACAACCCTCCGGCTGTCTTGTCCGATGTGTTTGCTCGATGATTTTATACCAATTACGGCCTATCCCCATGCTATTGCCTACTCCCCGTGGCATCGTCTGTATCCCTACCTACGTTCTCATCGCCACCCACTTCGACGTTGTTGCGTTATATCGGTCGGATGGTGCTCCACTTCCGCTTTATAAGAGATCCGCGAGTACCTACACCTACCTGGTACAACCACTTATAACGCAGTCGGGAATCGCAGTGCACCTGCATCCCTCGACATATCCTATAGAACTTTTATAGACTTCCATGTAAACATAACGATGGAATTTGTATGGTACTTCATTTCCTTCTTATAAAACCTTTAAATATGGTGACATCAAATCTATTTTGAATATACGTATCCCTAACTTATTGTTAGTACAAGAAACAAGGAATAAGGCACTTAAAAAAAAATAATTTCTAACACAGAAGTCTCTGATGTTTGAAAGCTCTTTTCTAATGCATAAGAAGAGAATAAAAGTTTATGTTATTCATATTTTTGGCAAATATTAGATCATTACTGTGACGAGTCTGTTTCATGAAAAATTTAAACATTGGCGTATGTGTAAACTCGAGTTTTCCGTAAATTTTGGAATTTTGAAATTATCGAATGTACAATTGCTTGCAAACCCAATACCGGCTTCACATTTTTGCGAAAATATGATACTGGCACTTTTTGCACCAAGCTGCATACATACATATGCATTGTACTTGGTTATTCGAACGCCTTTTGAACGATAAAGATTTTGTTCATCGATTCTTCTTGCAATTCAAGTGCCAGGTATCACAAGGCGTACGGAGGATCGAAATACAGGGGTGGTGTGTTATTTCTGAGATGATACCGAATCGCGAACGAATAACTACTACTCACAGGGGACACACACGTTGTTCGTTAATTAAGTGAGTACTAACAAAAATGCACGACGAGAGGATTGAAAATGTGATTGAAGAATAAATATAATATATAATTTATTTGTGAAATTCAGTTCTAAATCGGTGCGATACTTTTTCCATTAAGTATTTTAGCTGCACTTAGTGCAGTTAGCATTCAATGAACTTTTATCTACTTATGAAAGTGAACAATAGAATCAGATTTAAGGTACCTGAAGATCTGACTTTATCAGTAAGTCAAGGTAACATTCTTTGCGAGACAGTATCAAGAAATTAGATGAATTACACTCACATAAATAAAATAGTTATCATTTATTATATTATTTCCAAACATACTTCGTACATTGCATTTATATTACAACTCGCATATTTTTTGCATAAAGAAAATTATACAGTATAGATAAATAATATTTATATAAATAGATTTTATGGCAGATGGCTTTTAAATTTACATGAGTCTTACATATTTTATACATTAATGTAAACATATCATTTGGTCCATTCTCCGCTATTTAATCCTAGACATTGCATGAACTTTGCGCACCTTCGGATCCTTATCAAAATTTTGACCGCGCCTCGTAGTAACTACCATATTGGTAATCTTTCTTTGTTCCGTAATCGTCGTTATATGTGTCGGAACCGCTGTACATCGAGAATCCGCGACGCGATAGCAATTCTCCAGGCACAATCGTGGGATTCGTGTAACAAAAGTCTGCCATCATATTGGTTTGTTTATTCAGCTGATTGGACCTACGACAATGTAATCAATTTAATAAAAATTAACCTTGTCTTCACGATTAAAGTACTTAGATATTAACATAAAAGCAAATCTAAGATATCATTTTGGAGATTATCAACCGTATCTCATTCCTTTGCAATTGTTATCAATCTATATTAGTTTATTTCTTATGCTTTTATCACATGTATGTATTATTATAGCTAGTACAATATTATAGTTAGCCTGTGGATTTTTACAATCAATTTAAAAAATGTAATTT
>NW_017179798.1:9795-15309 GCF_001652005.2 Ceratina calcarata
CTCGTAACTAATTGTAAGAAATGAAGCATTATCGGATATCATTTTTTATTCTTGACTTTTGCCTTATTTTGGTTTCTAGAATCATTCCTTAAAATTTCTCCCACTAATAGCCGAACACCTTGTATATGTATTAAATACATTCTTTATATTTTCTGCAAGTTCATGCAAATGGATAAAATCCGCAGTCTAATTGTAATTGTTAATACTGCAAGAGATTTAGATGTGCTTCAAAAACCCGAGAGAATAACTACGGTGAAGGTATTTGGTCGCGTGCAAGCAATTCTTAATTCCCGTATCCATCTCGTATTCTTTTACCAAGATAAGCTGAACAATCGCGTTGCGTGCAGTAAAGATACGATATCAACGTTGCAATGAGTCACGAATTTTTCTACGCCCGCGCGTATCTCTGCAAAACCGTGAGTCGAGAATCGCGTTTGATCTTTAAGATGTAAATCTTACGTGACGTGATGCCTAGTACGCTGAAAACGTCGATTGTCCCAACGATACGAAACGCCGGCTATACCACTTGACATGCAATGATGTTAGTCAGAAAATTCGTCAAATCAATTAGCATCAAATTCAAACAAAACCATTTAAAAAGCAAAGCTCGCTAAGCGTGTCATCATCTTACATTTGTTTAAGTTTTATTAAGCGAACAAGCCACATTTGCATCGGGTAAAAGGTTCATAGTGGCAGGTGACTTCTTGCATGCGTTAATGGAAAATAAAAAACATATTGCCTTTCAGGAAGGAAATACTCACCCGTCTTTGGATAATCGATTCACTTTGACAAACAGTACGCATACCAAAATGAAAAGCAGTAACAGTGCTCCGAGGGTGATTCCACCTGCTATAGCGAAATACGTCAACAACTCGTTGACTTCCTGGAAAGTTAAACAAGCGAGTTTAAACCCGTGTTGATAAGGAGTTTTACCGCTTCCATACCGGCGGCTATCTTTTGAAATTCCCCAACATTGACGATTTATCTGGCGACATACCTAATTATTTACTTTAAAGAACGAATCCGTCGATGCGGTAGTCAACTGGATAAGCCGAAAAGAATCTCGTCGATAAAAGAGTTTCGAAGATATTTAATGTACCAATGAAACGAAGTCGCTCTCGTAAAGATGATCATGTATGCGGTGTTAACGGAATGGAGTGAGAATATAAGAATGCGAAGGAATCTTTGTCACGCACGGTTGCAGCGCACTTCCTCGAGGCGGTATTTCGCAATCCGCGTGCAATGCGTCGGATGTCAACATGCCATGAAAGTTAATAAACATATCGAACGCAAACAGGAAGTTTGTGAATCGCGTTTCGCAATACGGAACATTCGGAAATTGGAAAAACGAAGTAAAAGTGGGAAAAGGTGGAATACCCTCAATTTACTCTCACTGAACATTTTGCACAATATATTCCTACGCTAATTGCAATCGAATTGTTTATGCAACCGGCGGCGCGGAGAATCGCTTTCATCGCATAATTCCAGCGACTCTTCTTGCGCCAATCCGACCTTCAGAATAAATGGTTGCATCTTTAATAGGTAACCGCTCGAGTGGCCGCAATTAATGTTACAAAACAAGCTTTAGTACGACTCCACGATTAGCCTCAATTCTTGTGAAAACGTTAATACGCGTGCGATACGATCCATACCAACAATTGTCTGATTTAATTAACTGTTTACAAACGCTGAGTGACATACAATATCAAACGGAGTCACTATTGTTTGACCGAAACAATTACTCGGAATGAGTCGTTAAACGAGCACAACCATTCACCTGATCATCATAATCGTGAGCCGACCTTGATGTACATATATGTGTGTATTAAAGCGAAATCATGTCGAAAGATGTGTATTCTGTCATAGTAAGAGTTTGAAGTTTAATGACTAAGTTTAATGACTATAAGTAGATACCAATCCATGCAGTACATATCAAGAGTACCAATTAAATATACAAATAGTTGCGTTTTCAAGTTGAGTTTAAATGAAATAATGCGTGTAAAAAGCAGCAGATTGTGTTATACTCACCATGATAAATGTATTATGACTGAGTAAAGCGGGACCTCCTTCGTGGAGACAATACTAGCTGGACTAGAATATACAATCAAGATATCGTTATCAGCGCGTTATCGTGGTCGGCGCGATATCTGCAAAAATCTGGCGGCATTGTGCAGCTCCCGTTCAACGAAATTCTTAACTAGTTTTAAAATACGATACGTAGGTAAGTAACAGGACACAATACTGTAGTACTCGATGTCATCAACAACTCACAGGAGACAATTAACAAACGATACAATTGTTCACCAAAAGCGAGCGTATAAGGAAATTCTCGCGGCAAAACTCAAACGGAGCCACAGTGAAAACAAGGAAGTGGTAGTGGAATAATAACAAGCTCGGAACTTCACGAGGTCAATGTCGTTGCTGCACCTTTTATACACAATTGTAAATTCCGTTCGTCGTTACCGGATAGAACATGTGGCTAGGTAAACGAATACTAATGTAAGACTGCTGGTCGAGTAAACCGTGTAGCAGTGCCAGCCAAGCAACGCTGATAAACCCCTCCAGCCTGTGGAAGGTGTACACGTATACAGGTGTGTGCGCGGCTGATTTCTTGCAAGGGCATCCGCGGTGTTCTCCGCATTTCGATCGTCCAAGTGTCTACATTTTACGGTAGCACATTTACGTGGGCATTATTCATTTTCGCATATATCTATCTGCGCAGACATGCGAAACAAAAGACAGTCACACGTGAAAGACGCTCATGTACTGAACGCACCTGTGTCAGGGAGCGACTCTGTAAATATTGTGACAAACCATTTTTCTAGCGTACGTGAGTTTTTGCCTTATTACTGTTTGTTCTGTTATCGTTCTTACTTCGTTCTTTTACGTTCGACTGTACTAATTCGTAGAACTATGGTAAGGTAATGACATTTTAATAAAGTGGTTTCCAAATATATATTTTAAACATAACGACATATACATGTAAAAGTATCCATGTATTATGTTAAAAAAAATATATGTCATATGTACATGTATAAAAATAATATTTATAAAAATGTGATATTAAAATTGTATTAATTGTGATGCAAGTATATAATATATTTACAAGTTATTATTACATTTTACATATTTACAAAACGTCAATTAACGTTATGTTATGTGAAGACTTAGACTCGTGAATAGATGGCATTAACCATTGGAGCACATGAGGGAGCATCATACTCATACTTAGATATAAGTGGTAAGGAATAGGCTGTGTATTACCAATAGGACAAAACCATAAACCTCTTCTTGTAGCATCTCTTATATGATGACTTAAAAAGCTTGTTAGCATCATCCATGTATAATAACCAAGCTTTGGGTGATTAAACACATTTGCATAAAAATTTAGCACAAGCCACAATACTATAGGGAGTGTTGTGCAATGGAAAAATGGACGTTTTTGTAAATGCACTGCATCCTGAAATGAAAATATTGGTATCTTTCAGTATTTTTATTAAAACTTCATAATTTCTTATTATGATATGTAGAACCCAATATTTCTACTCTCAATTATGCCATACTTGTCAAAGTACAATGCTTAAGAAAGTATATGTTTACGTAGAATCAACTTCTTTTATTAATGTAGTAACATGTTTACTCTCTAAATCATTAAAAGAAGCTATTACTTACGCTTAACCTCCAACTGCACGCAGCGATAAAATGGTCCACATCGATAAAAGAGGATAAAGCGAAACACCAAACGATGCTCGAAAAGTTTTGTACCAAAGACTTTTTCGACAAATTTAAAATAATTGCCCAGGAGAGACCACCGACTATCGCGTGAGTGACATTGTCAAAAATCGCGCGGGCTGCGGCAGTCTTTCCATATTTCAAACCTTGATCACCAATAATTGAACAAATACCAATAGCACCAGTGAGCGCTAACCGTAAAAACATATCTGTTTTCAGTAGAAACATTACATCAAGCTCCTTGAAAATAAGTTAACATTTGTTTTTATTAAATTCTTTGTGTACAGAAATTTTCAGGAAGTAAACGTTATAAATTTTATCCCGCCATTTTGTATTCAATTTTGATATAGTATGTGCCCCTGTATATAACATCTTATATCGCATTTTAGCTACTATACTAGTTTACGGACATCGCAAAAAGTGATCCGAGAAATTTAATATTTTTAAACAAATTTAGCATTAATTTAAAAGTTCTATCAGTCTGGATCAAATAAGTTTTATCGTAGGATGCTTTAATTAATTAGTTAAATTTAATTACTATGTGTAAAATTTAACACTTTAGTCATCGAATACCGGGCTAAGACATTAATCAAAATAAACCGTCCTGACATTTAAAGTTTACTATTGGTATATTATACGAGGACGGTTCACAAATTTTGTTTCATTAGCTATACTACAAAGTAGAAGAGAAAAATATTTCTTCGTAGTTCTCGCGGCAAAATCGCATCTCACTATGGTAAATAGTGTTTTCACACAATTGAAAACGGTTTCAAACGTACGTTGTTTTGAAAATCGCATATGTCATGTAGCATTTGTTCGAAGGTTTGACTCCATTGCAATATCGTGCAATATAACCGACAAGTGTGACTAGTATTTATTTAAACCATTTCCCAAGACAATACTTTCTATGTATCATTGGTAGAGAGCTGTATAAACCGATAAAAATGTCGAATTTCAAGGTAATGGGTAATGGTTGTTCGCGATCCTGTGCAATAGCTTTTTTTCACGATGGCGGCACGATGTTTTTGTTTTATTATTTACTGGAATTTGTCAATGAACATACATATAATTTACTCGAATATCGTACATAATGAATAGATTGATAACAGTGCATATGCACAATTTGTTTAAATCCAAGATGAATTTTATTATTTACGATTTTTCTTAATATCTTTGCAGCCACCTGACTCTAAAAGAGAAGAATTTAGGAAGTATTTAGAAAGAGCAGGGGTTCTGGATGCTCTTACAAAAGTACTTGTATCGTTGTATGAAGAACCAGAAAAACCAGATGATGCGTTAGAGTATCCTTTTTACAAAAGTGTATTTAACGAGAAAGTGTTTATAATATTGTTTGTTTTTAATATATGAAGTGTATTCTGAACAAGTTATATCCTGAACAATATCATAGATATATTCGCCAAAATTTAGGGGGTATCACAGAAGCTGATATTGAAGTTGAGACATTAAAGAAAGAGTTAGACGAAGCTAAAGCCAAGATAACAGAGTTAAAAGCAAAATTGGTTAAATATGAAGCAGATGAGGGTGCAGACAATTGAACCACGCGAAATACTAAACTATAACAGAATACTAGTCCCTGCTGGACACTGATTTTCACATGAAGTCAGACCAACCATGTGCCTTACAAAATAGATGTAGCAAAACATTTAAGAGAGTTTAAATCATAAGATAAATTAATTCTTTTCTTTTTTGACAAATTTCATTAGTTGTAAGTCCATTTTCAAAATGGAGTTCACAGAAGTAATAAGTGACACTCTCTACATA
>NW_017179798.1:16268-21177 GCF_001652005.2 Ceratina calcarata
AAATATAAAAGCAGGATATTATAAATTGAAGGTAATGTTAACATAAAAAGAAACTGTGGTTAGCGTGATGCGCGATATCGTTAGCGATAGTGCGTTCGTTATTAAGAAGAATTAAAAAATACGGTACATTATTTTTTATACGTGTATACTTCTTTTCGCAGAAACACAGACCAATTAAGTTCATGTAATAAACTTAAGAGAATTTGCTTTATTGTAATAAATACATAAAACATATTAACTTAGAATGCAGATGTATTTGTGGCAATATACATAAATATTGGTGTATGTAGCTTACACCCTAAATGTTATTTAGATTTCTTATTTTGTCTGAATCATGACGTTTGACAGTACTTTTTACTCTCAGGCTTTTTTTATAACATAAACCTGAAAACGAGACATTAAAAAGTTGTAGAATGAACAATTGCATTTTTCGATTTACTCATTACTTTATTTCATTTTTATAATTACCCATTGGGTTTTAGGCATTTATTGCGTGCAAAATTGAATAATTAATTAAAAAACAGCCTTCATGTTGATTTAGCAGCATGCCTGCGTTTTACTTCCCAATTATAAATACGTGCCATATTGACCTCTGTTGTAGTAAACTGATCTTTTACAAAGTCTAAATCATGCTCTACATAACTCAGCTTCTTTTTTGCTGCTTCAATGTTCTCTGTTAACATTTTGTGAGCTTCATCCAAATCATATTCTAACATAACATTAGCTCCTAGCCACAAGCACACTTTATCTGTAGGTGGAATAATAGCCTTTGCAAAAACTTGCTCGGATAAGAGAAAATGAGTTTCTAGTTCTTGGCTGTTGTCCTTCTTCAATTTCTTAACCATTTCTAGAGCTCTTTCTAGATCTGGGATTTGTTCTTTCAAACGTCTACGTTTACTGAACAGGTTGTATTCCATGAATTTATATTTGCTATTGTTCTCATCCAACGTCTGGAGCACCTTGTCTGCAGACTCATTTTCAGGTCTTGCCATAAAAGCATCAACATCATCCTGCAATAACATTAATTTTAAATTAAATAAAAATGTACTTTCAATATCTCGTCTTTTTTATGACCATATAAGGTTCGCGTTCTGATGAAAAAATATCCCACGTATACTTTAAGAGAATACATTACTAACAAAAGATTTCTTATAAAACTAAGTAAAAATATTAGAAAAAACTTATCGTTTGTTTTATAGGAGTTTTTATTTGCAGCTATGAGCATTATTTTCTTATAAAACTATCCATGGGGTAAGAGTACTATATATTTAAATTCGTACAATTCAATATATTTGACTCCGGCAAAATTATGATAATATTATATAAATTTTATGTTATACATTGATGTACTTACTACAAATTCAGCCTCCGGTATTCCAGCATATGACTTCTTCTCTTTATCCAGCTCAACGTCTGCTTTATTTTCACCGTCTTCCATCTTGAATCACGATACAAATTGGCATATGACACGACTGGTTTACATGTTCCTTTCGCGCGTATTATTACGAATTTTTAATTTCATTATAAATTAGACGAATATACGATTTCATAATATTGAGCATGCAAATTTGAAATTACTGTTCGTTTAAAAACAAAAGTTAATAATACTTTTATGAAATATACATATATAATAAGTATATCACAGCCTATACTAAGTATATAGAGCGTGAACGGTGAACTAAGCTGTGAACTAATCTAAGAAATAGAAAATAGAAACCAGCCGGAGAGGGATATTGCGTTTCTGCTTCCAGTTTCCAGCTACAATCCGGAAGTTCTATTTTAAATTATTCTGTTAACAGACTACAGATAATGTTCTTTTAATATATTATGTTAATTTATAATATTTCTTATTTTTAAAGTTTGAAGCTTGTGTCATCGTTTTGACTTATAGCCCAAACATCCTTAACAAAATCTTACAACACTGATCTGTTCCTGGCATGGTTCTCGGTTCCCTTCCCATTCTTTATGCGTCCGAGAGAAGTATCTCCTCGGTGATGTAAATTATTACTGAGGATTACTGCTGAGGAATGAAAAGTAAAAAGGAAAAAATTCCTCAAAACTTTTAAGTGAAATCCGGTTTCACTATCCCTCAACGAATAGCGCTGCGATCAAAATTCTTCAAATGTGGATAGTAATTTTGAAAGTTTTCAATCTACGTTCATGTTGTTCATGAACGACCGTAACTAAAGACTCATGAATTGGCGCGCAGCGTCTTTATTCTGCGTGTTTTCGATATTATATCGTGCAAATGGTGGCAATCGCAATGTTTTGTTCGATGTTTCTTAAAAATTAACCGAACTTGTTTTACGTTGTGCGCAATAGAAATAAGAACAACGTTTGTTTCTTGTTTCTGTACACGTAAAAGCTCGCGATCGACATGGTGAAGCTTCACAAGAAATTTTTCACGGGTGATAAGGTTTTCGCAAAAGTTCGAGGTTATCCGCCGTGGCCAGCAAGAGTAAGCTTAACTACAGATTTTGCATTTGTTTCGCGCAGTTTTTACAGGATGCACAATAACGATAATTTACATTATATCTAGTTGCGACCATAACATCCTTATTGTTACCTCTTACGTATCATGGTATCAAAAGAAAGGGAACTGATATCAATGTATTGTTCGGAGATTATGTTTACATCAAAACTATACCAAAATTAATATAATTTCATCAATTTAATACAATTTCTGATTGTTTGATATTATTAACTTAATCCGAGACCATTTGTTTTACTATTAATTCTAAACAAGATATTTTTTAACTTATTCATAATAATAAATAAACAAATGTATTATACTTGCAAAAAGAGACTACAAAATAATATTGTCAACTTCCTGTTAGGTTGAGAGAGTTATTGATCCTAATTCGAAGAATGCGAAATACAGTGTTTATTTCTACGGCACAGGAGAAACGTAAGTCTTATAAAATATTATTACTGTATATATTTAACTATAATATATATTAACAATTTTATATTTTTTTTCAGTGCTGTGTGTAAAGTTGATGAACTATATACATATTTGGAACATAAAGCAAAATTTGGTAAACCTAGTAGAAGGAAGTTTTTCCATGAGGGATTGGTACAACTAGAACAAGAGCTAAAAAATGACAGAAATAAGGCATCAAATCTTGCCGACCTCAAAGGTAAATTAAGCATATTCTATTGTACGTAATATAATTATGACAAACATAGAATATTATTATTTACATTTATATAATTTTCCACAACTGAAGAAGCTGGAATTGGTGAAGGAGGAGGTAAAGAAGCTGAAACGAACGTACCAACAGTTAGTGCTGCAGACAGTGATTTGGAATCAGGATCTCTTGTTATTGATGAGGAGGAGAAAAAGAAGTCTATGAAAAGAAGGACTATCGCTGGAACTCATCCTGTAAATCATTTTTTTTACATATTTTCTTATGTATAATATTCAATGTGGAGCTTTGCTCATCTATGAATATTGTTTAAGAGAGNAATCCCTTTCAAAATATAATTCATTTTTTTTTCTTTTTTTTAATGTGCAGGCCATGTTTACCATACCCGAAGGTCAGTCGTTTTGGCAATCATTTTCAGACCAAGTTGTCCATTTCAAAGAATTAACGAAGGACATGCCTGAGGAGAAAGTATTTTCTCTAATGTCTGACCCTGCTTGTCCAGGTAAATAATATATCTCTGCAATTATCTATTTACACGGGGCTTGTATATTGTTCTATGTTGGATTTTTATTAATAAAAACTAAAATTGCAGATGCACCAGAGATTATACCAGCGGATGAAAGTGGCAGTCAACCGGATCCAGAAGCATCTATTGAGAGTGCTAAATCAGAAGTGCCTACTAGGAGCGAAACTCCAAAGGACTCAGAGGCCAAGTAACGAAGCGATGTTTTTGTATCTGATAAATGTGAAAAACTACACTTATTTTCTTTTTTACTGATACGGCATACCGTATAACACGAAAATCACGAAGAAGAGAAATACGGATTCACTTTTTCACGCATAAAATCACATATTCTAGATAAATCCGGACACTACGTATATTTAATTCAAATGGGTCTTCTAGTAAAATTTTCTCGTTGTCATTATCTCGTCTACAATATTTATAGTTAGGAAGCTCACTATATGGATAAACAGTGTTTAATCGGTTAAGTATATTAAATGAAATTGGTTAATTATAGAGCACTTAAGAATGTTTAGAATAGACATCATCATTATTTACCCTATTCGATAACATATTTCTTTTATAATTACAATTCCTTCTACGTTCTTGGGCAACACCAAAAAAATATATGTGTATTCTTGAAGACTGCATAGATGTCTTCGTCGTCTAATGTCAGTTAAACCTTGTCGACTTAAGTAGCAACAGATATCGAATGTATATATAAGAAGAAACAAAATATGAAAACAGCAATACTTTTCTTGTTGGTTTCGAAATAGATATGTGTTTGTAATTATTGGGATAATGAATTTTGCTTAATCTGTTGTGTGTTTCATCGCACTTTAAAGGCATAATTAGAATATATTACTACTAAATCAGGAAGTGAGAAAAATAAAATTTTAAATAAATCTCATCTAAGGAATATCCTAAAAGATTATATAGAAAATACTGTTTAAATTCAAATTTTTAGCTTATTGAAAAAAACTGCGATTGTAATGTAAACTAGAAATTACATTTTTATACGAAAAAAAAGAATATAAGTACATAGATTTTTGTCTCATTGGTCAATACCTTTCAGGGCACAATGGTCATTCAACGGTAATTATTTCCTTTCAAGGTACAGTTTCTAATAGATACCATTAACATGAATATACCTTCATATACATTTGTCGAAAAACAACAATATTGTAAATGTAACATTGTTAATAAAATACAAAATTGAAACATTTTTCGACAGATGATAGAAAAATAATCAATCTCC
>NW_017179799.1:0-595 GCF_001652005.2 Ceratina calcarata
ATCAAATTTGTCTACCTGTATTTCTTTTATAATTGAATAATACATGATGTGGATGAAGACAATAAACAAACGATTATCTTGTTCCATAGAACTGATTTTTTGTTGAAGACAGGAAATTGCATCACGTTGTAACTCTAACAATTTATCTTGCTTAGCAGCCTGTGTGAAGAAAATATATTATTGGTAACTTACGGCCATGAAAAATAATTTAAATATTTAAATTATAAAGATCATCTAGTATACCTCTGCAAAACATTCATTGTACTGACTTTGAGTTTCTTCTGCATAAATTGTCAATTGACGAACAGCTTCAGTCTTTTTCTCCAACTGTAAATGATAGTCCGTTCGATTGCTTGTTTATGAATGCTTCAAAACAGGCCGACACTTCGATATTAGCACCAAAATAATCACAAATGCACGTTGGTTTCACGTATCACATCTCATTATCAACAACACAATCACATAATCAATTTCTACAAACTATGTTTCAAGGGAAAGAAAACACACTAACTAGGTGTTAGTCTAAAACTATGAGCATAATAAAAGTTTAAAATACATGCGTATTATTTATATTATTTAGGCTTTTATTATAACA
>NW_017179801.1:0-595 GCF_001652005.2 Ceratina calcarata
ACGTATTTCTTAACCAATAAATTTGTTTCAAATTATCAGCTATAAATAAGTGGTAAGTTGAAGCAATAACTGGTTAATCGTTATCATAATGATTAAACTTTTTGTAAAAGCTTTTACAGTAATTTTTCCATAATTCGCATGTGGCAACTAATGTAATAACTGTGGATTGTACTATCAGAAATAAAGAAATCCGTAAAATGCCCCTTCACTTCGAATGTTGAGACATCTCAAATTCCAGAGAACCTATAGGTTTTCTTGGATAAAATTAGAAAGATTCGAAATCGAATTTAACTACTTTGAACAAGGAACGGGATATAGTTTTAGAAATAGACTTTCACCTAGCGAGAAGAAAATCGTTACAGTGTTGTCAAGTATTTTATACGTTTAGTTGGGGAAACTTATGTAAACATTATTTTTTTGATAATATCCATGTAAAAGATACAGAGATAGCGATTAGTTATCCAATAGTTCTCTGTAATAATCCATTCGTATACACTCCGGGACAAAAAGATAGCACACCTTACATTATTCATAGTTTTATATTAACAGTTCATTGAAATACATATTTTATGTTATTACTAGTCTTGGGCATGCC
>NW_017179802.1:0-595 GCF_001652005.2 Ceratina calcarata
TTGGAAGTGCCTCAGTTGCGGTAAAGAGCTGGTACTCTGGGACCGTCGCCTTCCCTAAGGCCGTGTGCAATCTAGAGGAGGCCTCACACCCGGCAGCCGCAATCCGTACCTGGGACAGCATGAAGCCTGTCCAAATCCGGTATGGCGCAAGGTGTGGCTGCACGAATAGTCGCTTTGATTAACGCTTTTCACCTATACGCTAACATCTCGCTCTGGCTTTCTACTTCCCGCTTAAGTCGCACCGTAAACCTAACCTTGGCTTACTCTCACGTACATTCTATTCTTTCTTCTTTTGTTTCATTTTTCTCTCTTCGCTTTCAATAAATGCTTAACCATGTGTAGTAGATAAGGCCCATTCATTCCAGCACTATTTCCTTTCCCGTCACCAAGTATTGATATCTCATGAAATATTATTTATTGATAATTCAACGCATTCTACCTTACTTCACCTCTTCGCATGACAGTACGAGCTAAATTACTAAAACTAAGACACAACTACAAACACATGCTCGCGCAGTAGTTCGCGACATGAGGTACGAGGACACAGCAGTGCAAAGCATAGTGCTTGCCTGTCTATCCTATCTCTTATCTTAAC
>NW_017179803.1:0-595 GCF_001652005.2 Ceratina calcarata
TTTTACTGACTAGTTTTTACTGGCTAGAAACTGGCTAGTTTCTTGACCATTTTTTAGCTAAAAAGTTGTTTACCATTTAGCCATTAACTAGCTAGAAAAACTAGCTAGTTTATAGCCATTGACCAGTAAAAAATGGTCGTTTACTGGTCGTTTACTAGTTTAAATTTCTACTCGGGTAGCAAAGAAAACAAGTGTAATTTATATCCACCATATGAAGTAATATTGGAAGCTAAACGTCGATGTTAGCCAAACAACACGGACATCTGTATAACAGAACATAGTGCAGAAGTGAAATTGCAGGCTCTTCTAAATATAACATGTACACGCATTTTATTACTGCGAAAAGATGTTATACAAAATTTAACAGCAGAAGGTGTGCGGAATATGATTTTAATTTGTAAGTGGGGACAGTGAAGCTCCGGACATAGTATGTATAAACAGAAATTTATCGATGGGACAAAATCAGATGCAAATATTTTCTTGACTTTTCTGGTACCCATACGATTGGTCTGCGAGGAAGAGAGGAAAATTGTTTGGCAGAATCCACGCACATCTTCTCCCCGATTTTGCAGACCAATGAGAATTCAATTGGTAC
>NW_017179804.1:0-595 GCF_001652005.2 Ceratina calcarata
TTATGCATTATTATTTGTACATTTGTCCAAAACCAGTCAAAATTACTTCCTTGGGAAATCTAGTGTTAATAATTGTAGTTACCTCCCCCCCCCCTCCATTTCCGGTATATACATATATGTATTATACTTATATTGCCCAAAAGCAGTCAGTCTTTCTAGTGTTAATTCGAAGATTAATAATTTATGTGAAAAGCTTCAAAATGATTCTAAGCATTGAGCGTAGAACCGGAATAGATGAGGCAAAGGGGAATTGGCTGAAAACAGTATATCACCGTTGGTAGGAATTAACCAGATTCATAGATAACGAATCCAACGTTAGCAATCCCCGAACACGTATCGATAAATCAATTACGCCGTAGCGATTCATCTCCCCTGATTAATTGGATTTCGCGAGGACTCGCGATAATTTGTTGACACCTCTCTCCCACGAATCGAGATTTATCCGTAAGATTTATCGGGCCCTATTCCGTAGTTAATTATAATAATTAGAAAATCGGGAGGCTGTTTATGACATTAAACGACTTCACCGTTTCTGTCGAGTTAACACTAGATTGCTCAAGGAAGTAATTTTGACTGGTTTTGGGCAAATGTACAA
>NW_017179805.1:0-595 GCF_001652005.2 Ceratina calcarata
GAAAGAGTGGGTAAATTTTTGGGACTGACTGTACGGTAAGGAGTTGGTCCTTTTCAGGATCAAGGATACGCGTATATATTCGTTGAGGGCCGTTGTCCATTACACGTAACACTGACAGTCTAATATCGTCCCCGGAGGCGACCACGGCGGGATTAACTTGAAATTTAATGGGTTTTCGAATTGCCACGGGATGGGAGTCATTTGCGAGGGCGAGGTGTGCCACCCGGGATTTATGGCCTCATGCGACGTCCCTCCCCCCCCACTTCCGCCGTCTTTGAACGAATAAAAATAAATAAATCCCGCCAATCGGAGGCTTAATGGGTTATTAATTAAACCGTAACCCACCTCACCTGGCCTTACGATCCCACAATAAATTCCACCATTAATTTGACCCTGCTTAACTCGCACTATAGCTAAAACAGCAATTTTCAGTTTTCAACAGAATAACTCCTCACGTTTATCACTCGCCTCGAATAAAGAAGAGTTTTAATGCAATATTTATGTTACAAATTAATTAATGTACATAATTTATATGATTTTTAATTAGAATCAGTAAATTCTTCGATTATCTTTGAAATTAATTATTATGAATAAA
>NW_017179806.1:0-596 GCF_001652005.2 Ceratina calcarata
GTAAATAACGAACATATTAAAATATTCCGTGTTCGTTAAGGCACGCACCGTTCTGATTAGTGACGCAAGGCGAAGCCAACTGATCGCTCGCTCGAAAATTTTCTTCCTGGAAATCTTTCCCCACTCAGGGGATAAGTTCGTTAGAGAAAATGTGTTTGTATTTTACAACTAAACCCGACCTTCGTTTCTTTGTCGTCCTTAAAAATTCTTCACGTGCAGANGGACCTGCATACGCTACGAGTGCTCAGCCCGCAAAGGGTTAAAAGGAATCATTGATGTAATTAAAATAGACTCAGAAGAAAAAGTCTTCACAAAGTCTTTGGGTAGAATTAAGTTCGAAAAGTTTAGAGAAAAATTGAACATTTATTGAATGAACTAACTAAATTTAAGGAGGCGTGTTGAGAATAGAGTAAATTTAGTTAGTATGAATAATGAGTGTGAGTATCACTGTTCGAGTTGAGTGACACTGAGCAATGTGAGCGCGGCATGCATAGAATCGGCACGCGGGCAGACTCAATTCGGCTCTCGCTCGAGACGGCCCCGCGGTGCCTTGTAATGTAAATAGTGTAATATAAGCTATTGTTTCTAAACCCATA
>NW_017179807.1:0-595 GCF_001652005.2 Ceratina calcarata
TCCTTAATTTCATTTCACATTTATTATGTCTGTAGATTGTTCATATTATGAGATTAGGTATAAAGTAGGAGAGAGAATATCGTCAGTTTCGGCAGTCGGGTTCACTTTATTCCGAGACTTGGTAGGAAAGATTCTGTGAGATCTGAAGGTATTGGTAAATGATACCGCGACGGAAGGCTAGGATAATGGAGCCGAGGTTGAAGGTTGACAGAGGGGTGGAAATGGCTACAGGCTATGAACGCTCTCGCCACCGCAAACCCGAGATTCGATAAGCCGACTATGGTCTTTTATTAGGATCCACTCAACGCCAGCAGCGTAAACTCCGCACCCCGTTATAGTACATAAGTAGAAAATCTGATAACGCATTCGAATCAGAAATTGCGTTACACTGCGGAATTTTAAATAAAATATGCAATTTTTAATGTCTATTGAGGAAACAGGAGTTTCTTTTATCTTTTTATAAATGCATCGAATTTGCAGTCTATTATTAACACTCTTCTTGCAGCATTAATTATCTTATCATTGCAATTAAAATTGGTGGTCTTATTCAAATTTTCTAACTATAAAATATGTATAGACATATTTATACAAATTC
>NW_017179809.1:0-17481 GCF_001652005.2 Ceratina calcarata
CCCAAACCACTTTTAACTATCTTTACTTAAATATCACTCAATTTAAAGTACATGACCACTCCCCTTCAATGTTTACAAACATCATCCGTGCATCATTAAATAACTCTTTCCACTCCGAACAACACTGCCTCTAACCTCAATACGTCAAGTATCCCGACAAATTTTTCAGATGTCACTCAATCACACCTAACCTCTTCCCATACCGCGGGAAATACAGTTCAAAACATTTCCCCAGCAAAGAGAGGCTATCCATATTCTTCCCATTAAGGAAAGCAATTAACTATAGCCCCAACCCAATCCAACCTGATTCATATAATCCACAATCAACTACCTTACTCCCCAAAAAAGATTAATCAATGAGAGAAAGAAATAGCCTAAATTCATTGGCAGAATTCAACATTTAATATTCTCACCGTATCCCACTTACAATCACACAGGAAAGGAGGGACAAACAATAAACAAAATTCTTATGTATTGACAAATCAATTTATAAATATATAAAAATAAATGTATTATCACAACTCCAATAGGTAACGACATTTACATTACATCAGGAATATACCTCAAGGACTAGTAAAAGAAGGATTTGTTATAATCTACTATCACATCAGATTGCCAAACGTCACAACATTTAAATGGCCAACAGCAACCAACAAACGTACAACCTAATATTCTTTAAAACAACTTAAACTGATTCTTTTTAAAATGATAAGAAAACCAAGATTATAACACCAAGATTGTATAAAGTTATCTATAGCTCTAAATCTGCCATTAACCAAGAACAAGTAACGAACAGACTCCACCATGCTAACAATGACAATCTGTACTCCACGCATTCTATCTCCTCACCGAGAAGAAAGAACAGAAAAAACAAAAAAGAAATTTGAAAAATACAAAAAATAAAAAGAATTAGACCTTCTACCTTAATTCCCTACCAACATCACAAACTAAAGATAAATATATATACCTTCTTTCTGGTCCTAGCTTTTAAAACTTAAAATTTCCTTTTATATATATAAAAAAAGAACTCTGCATCTTTGGCTAATATCGGCGTAAATCGCTACTTAGTTTCCGCGCCAGACACAATTCAAAACAAAAAGATCATTATCAAATCAAATAAATTTAAATCTTCCCCGCGAATAACTAACACGTAAAAAAGTCATGAATTAATAAGATAAAGTTACTATCGATATACTTCTAAATCCTAATAAACTATTAGATTAAGCGCAAACATAACGAATCCATATGTTAGAGCGTACTCCGATCCCTCTGGGTCGATAACTCCGGTCCCTTCCTTGATCCTTCACCTGGTTATCCCGTTCCTTTGTTAATACAAGGTTCCTCAACCCCGCTGATCCGTTTCCTTGTCCTACGAGAAGGAATATTTCCACCCTATCTCCTAGAACTTCTGAAGATCATAGAGCATGTAATCATTAATTAATTTATCACCATACATTGTAACAAACACAAATACAATCCAAAATGATTCCCCGAATTCTACTAAAGTTTCATTTCATATTTATTAAATCTCCCCCATAAACCTCAAACTAGTGATCCCAAACCCAATCTATATCACAATAACTTTTCTATTTCAGAAATCCCAGCCATAAGGACAGCAAGAGAGAAATATTTATTCTACACAACTGACCTGTCACCCTTCGATCTGTTATGACTGCTTCCAGAGATATTCCTTCCTCCCTCCTTTTTCGCATATAATCTTATCGGTGGCGGTACCGGTTCCGTCGGTTCCTCCAACGGTAGAGAGATTCTAAGCACCGACTCCGTCGAGTCCGCACTCCCTTCCCTGGTCACCTCCTTATCCCCAGACGAATCCTTTGAACTCTGCTTCCCCTTAGCCTTCTCCTTCCCGTGCGAAAATCCTTCCTCCACCGTACCCGCCGGTCTGATCGGTGTCGACGTATTCTTCGATGATGGCCCGACTTCCGAATTAACAGGTAACTCATTCGGTACCTCAACCTCCATTCCATCGAAGCATTGCAGATCCGCAGAGAGGATAAATTCGTCACCTGCCGCATCAAACGAACAATTCGCCCCTTTCTGCGACAGGACCTCCTCAATATTGGCTGAATCATTCAAGCGGACCATCACACCCGCATCATCTGCCAGAGCCTCGACCGGATCCGTCTGGCTCGCGTCGAAATCACCCTCTGTCACCTCAATGTCCACTGGCTCCCTTGGAGGCCTTACATTGTTCGCCGGTGCCACCGTCAAGATGGTGAAACGATGAACCCCGGCTTGATCCAAAGATAATCGATTCCTTTTCCTTCTAATCATCCCTACTGACCGACCCTCCATTTCTAGTGTTATAATCAACCCAGATCTAGTATGTTTTGGTTTCATTGGAATTTATACAATGTGCCCCAGTACTCCCCCGGTGGGTTTCCTGTATCATTTATTTCGCGATGATATTAAGGGCAATTCGACAAGCATCCCTAGAGTTGCTTGTTATTTGCCATACATTATGTACAGCCTTCATAGGCATCAACTTACCTAAGAAGAGGAACGAGCGTTCCTTCTTCTACCCTAACCTAAATTAAAAAACTCCTTAGCCTCATTCGCTTCGCAAACCTTTTAATCTTCAGTTTTCGTCAATACATATGTATTTGAAGTCAATTAAATAATAAACAAGCATTAAATATATTACAGCACAAACTTATTACCATAATAGCTATTCTACTCGCAGTATCTTCAATCTCCTATTTTCTTCGTCAATAACTCTCTTGACTGCTTGATTAAAACCTCTATGCCCCGTGCCCCTCAAATTGGACACGTCGGCTTGATTAAAATAAAATTTAAGTTTAAAATTATTGTTGATTATTTCTAATTTTCGCTGATTCATATATCTATCAGTTGACACATAGCTACAAAAAAGTTTTGAGTAGCTTTCATCCATGCACAACACATTAGAATCTTTCACTCCGTACGATAAAATCAAATTAAACATTAAACAGATATAATCCCTAACATTTATTTGACTCGGTTTCTGGGTCAACGAGCTATTTCGCTTAAGTATCATTAATTGTCCGAATTCTTTTTTGTAATTAACGTAACCTATCTCATTCAAAGAATCTATATGATACACGCTATTCAACGCACCTGATGCGGTCATTTTCGACAGGTCTACGCACCACTCCCAGCGTCTAGTAAATTCCCCCCATCTAATGGTACCATCTCCTGTTATTGACAACAAGCTCAAACATTGGTACCTAACTGCTCTAATATGAGGGTACAATATAAGATAACTCAAGATTTTTGACCTCGTGACTTCAACGCAGTCTCTGTTCTCTGGCATCCAGACAGAAGTGTTGACTTTAAGTGTTAATCTCATTTTCGAGAGAATATCACTGATAGGCCTGGTTGGTAGCCACCAAATTTTCCTGCCTATATTAACTTTACTGTAGTTGTGACTACAAAACTCCACTTCATCAAATTTAAAACAGAACTTCGCACCTCCAGTGGTACCACTGCGTATTTTCTTATTTTGTAAATTTAGTGACTCTTCTATATTATCCACAATAGCTCTTGCGTATGGTAGGCCACAGATTAGGAAGGTGTCGTCACCATCACTCATCTGTCCAAGTTTTGTGATTTCCACGGTCTTATGTACTGGCATACCAGATTTATAACCAATCAGATAAGTGACAGTCGCCACAGTCTCGCAAACCTCTTCAAGTGACAATCCAGTAGCCTCTGAAACAGCTACCGCAGTATTCGCTGCCACTAATTTTGTGTTGCCTATGGAAGTCATCAGTTCACCACTTCCTCTCTGTCCACTCCTCAACCACGTATTCCCTTCATCGTCTACTGTGATTGGACAAGACATGTCCCTAAAGCACGTCATAATCGCCTGCCTTAACTCGGGTGGATAATAAGATGCCACATCGTCAGCTTCAATTAACCGTTCTTCCAAAGTAACAGTCGTATCCCAACCACTGTAATCCAAACATACAGCGGCTGGATCAGAGCTAGTTGTTTTGCCCGGAACCCTATTGACACGAACATCCACCTTGTCATTGTGCCCGTCTCTTATGTCTCTCACCTCTTCTGGACTGTTCATATCCCAAATGGCCTTCATGACGCGGCCTATATACATAGGAGGTGTGCCATTAATAGTTCCTTTATACAGTTTTTGGCTACTCGACTTTCTAAGCATATCACCTATCAATGTATAGTGCGCCAGTCTAGTTTGCGAATCTGCAAATTGTATGAAGCGATGGCCTTGTTCCAAGTAGTCTTCTAATTCACTTGGGTCAACTGTTATTTCACCGTCCTTAACACACTTTTTCTGCTTCGGTTCGTTTTTCGGACGGCAAGTGAAATAGCCAAAGCAATGTTTACCTGCCTGCCACTTTGAAATCATGGCAAGACTTTTTTCGTACCAATCCGGGTGTTTCTGCATAAAATCTGAGAGAGTGTGACCATCATCTAATGCGCCAGTACTTCCTTGATGGTTGACCATCAACATCACCTCTTCCTTTGTCAAGATTCGGCATTTCCCCTTAATGCTCTTACCATATTCGCTCGTGAGCAATTTCATTGCTCGGTAAATTTTCCGAAGAGCGCCTTGGTCCATGTGCCCTGGATTAACATCAAGGCGCTTCTTGATAGACGCTTTTTTCCACCTATCAGTGTTCTGCGTGTGGCAGAATGTGCTGTTATAGTCGTCCATTCCCCACACGTCTTTTTCAAACTTGGCAATAAGCCCATTCCTGATATTTTTAGGCATTAGAGATCTCCTCTTCCTTGTTATGGTGCCTATGCCAGATAGATAATCCGAGTCTCTAATTGCATCTGGGTTCCACCAAAGTTTCCTGTCTTTAATCACTGACACAAATTCAGCACACCTTTCGTCCCATTGAGGGTCCCACTCTTCCTTAAGGTCTCCTTCTGGCGTGCTAATGTCTACTCCTACCCCTCCGGGTTTGTTATCAGCCCTTGTTCTAACTTCAAAAACTCTGGCCGTAGTGCCTGGTACAAACCAGTCTGATCGCTTGATGACTTTCCAACCTCGCCCTCGAGTTCGAATGATTTGTTGCATTAGAATATAATGATATTGCTGCTCGTCGTTGATTGTTGCTATTAGCTTGCTCGCTCTGTCTAAAGTTGCCTCTGCGCCACCATAACCTTCCATTAATAAGTACCATTCTGGACTCGAGAGTCCAGTGGTACCCAGTTTGGTTGCCTTAATCTTACTAAACTTGTATGACAGGACATGGACCAATTGTATTACCCCATGCCACAAGCCATTAATTTTAATCAACGCTCTGCCACCTTTATTAAGAGCTTCGAACAAGTTTACCACCGCCGAGCAGAAGTCGACTTTGTTACGGTTCTTTTTAAACCAAAAGTTGTGATTGGTGACGCCGTCTTCACTATACTCGCCAGCATCTATTATTAGCAAATTGGCTCCACCGACTCGCGCGCATGTTTCTTTCAGGCGCGCAGCGCATCTCGGGTCTTTGATATTTCCCTTATCGACATGCTCAATTGTGGTAGCACTTATAATATCGACGTTGCTATGTGCGGTTTGTCTCAGTTCGCCTGTTGGAATACGATGCCCCTTTTCGTAGAGTGATGACATGATGTACACCTTAGCAGCCTTGCCGCTCATTGCGTGGCTATAGTACTCTGCAAATCCTCCATAGCCGCTGCATGGATCCAATATGACTTTGACGTCTTCAAAGAAGTGTGGATCACTCTCATGGAGTTGTTGAAGCTTGAAACCACCCCTGCTAACATATGCCGCCCCATGAGAACTTCTCTTAGGCAAAGCTACTCGACCTAATTTCTCAAAACTAACCCACGCTTCATAATTTAAGCCAGAGGCTAGCCTATTAGTTATTGCGCCTGCTGTTAAAACGTCTGAAATGGACGCATGCGTAGTGACATCGTAGTCCCCTCGAGCTTGTAACCAACACCAAGTTGGTGCAATTGCCAAGTTTGGTTTGTTCCAGCCCAGAAGGTGTCTCTGTTTGACAGCAGGGCCTTGTTCTACTTCCATCGGTTCAAAGTCGTATCTCTCTTCCACTATTCTATCTAAAACTTGCCTTTCTCTCGATATTCGCTGGGCTACTACCGTTGAGTTCCATTCGTCCAGCATATTTTTGGCTGTCCCACTGCTTTCTTCTTTACTCTTGATAGAGTCGTAGACATTACCGATGGCGCTGATCAAATCAGTTAAGATGTTCTGGTTATGATAAACTAGGTCTCTACTTTCATCCCTCCAAATATTTAGCCTTGGGATCCAGCTATTTGAGACGACACTAACATCTTCTCTGATGCAGAGTGTTCGTCGCCATGGATTTGATTCATACCAACCGTTAAGAACCAAGTTCAGCTTTTTAGTTATTTGTTCGTCTGGTGGCGTTTTCCTGAGATAAACATCTCTAAATTCGCTCGCAGTCTCTTGTATCTGCCAGCTGCTCTCATGTTTAGTACATGGGGTGAACATCAAGGAGCAAATAGAATCTTTGTTTGCCAAAATTAAGACGCTGCACAAGCAATATCCCCCAACAGTGCTTAAGTAGATACGGTCATTAAACGTGTAATACACGTTGAGTCCTGCCCACCACGCGCAGTGTAACCATTGCTCCGTAGCATCCAAGCCCCTATCTAAATTAATCACGCCAAAGAAGCCGATTTCACTCTGTCGAAAAGCCGGATCAGCTGAGTCACTCGCTCGGTACATCTTAATACAACCGCCATTATACTTAACATGCTTGTCTAGGTTCGAGTCCATTGTTATGGCAGATCTAACTAACCGCCATTTGTGGGTACAGCAATCTAATATTCTAGCCGGTAAGTGTATGTTAGAATCTAACTTATCTATTGAATCCTCGATAAGGATTCCACTCTCATAATGAGACCACAAGACCCATTGATACAGTAACCATTCTTCTGATGACAATTCATCGGGTTTGGCACACCATTCATCTGGAATCAAACCTAGATCAAAACTATTGTCTTTAATTTTCGACACTAAGCCAAAGACATTTGCCGCTTTATCTAATACGCCAAGCATAGCCGCAGTGGCAAACCGTTGCCACGACATAGTAACGCCATGGCTGTCCCAGTGGCACACATGGTTCGTTTCGGCCATCAACTGTTCGGGATTGTAGTTGACATATTGTCCGGATACCGCCTCGATGGCGGGGTGCAAACAAGCCAATTTTTGAAATATGACATCTAGTAACTTTTCAGGCGCCCTGTATGCAAGGATATAGTTTCTACTGCCGGTATTGGCACGCGTGCCAATCAGCACAAAGCTAAACGTCATAAATTTTTTAACTACATGCACAAAATGCACCGCAACGTTATCGTTGTATGACATCTCAACCTCCACTCGACAGTCTCCTCGAGTTAGTTTGATACCACAGTTCACTAATTCTATGCTTGCTGCAAAACATTGCACTATTGATCTCAAGTCCTCGGCAGTCATGCAAAGGAAGTCGAACGGAACTCGCGAGTCATACGCTCTACAAATTGATAATCCTTGTGCTGAGTCTCGTATAAACCTTAAATAACTCAAAGGCAAGATGTTACCATACCTATCGTGTTTTGAAATCGGTCTTGAGTAATGTAATCGCTCTATAATACTAATATTACCGGTATTTACTCTATCTAGGAACCAATCGTTAACCTCAGGTGGCTCGCATCGCGACATTGAGAAATGTTCCGTCATTATCAGGTTCTCGGTCTTTGGTCTACACCATGACGGCAAACCATTAAAGACAGACTTCATCAAACCGTCGCCAATCTTGTTTCCTATAGCGCTGGCCACATTCCCGAACCCTTCCTTAGTTTTATTCCATATAAAACGCACAAAACTTTTGATGTTATCCCACACATCGGAAATCGCATGAACGATAGTAGGATTCTTGGCCCAGTAGACACAGCCGAACACACCGGCTAAAAAGCTTGGTATGCCCAGCGTAAGCGTTATAAAATCCAACGAATGTCTCTCGTGACCATCATGGCTGCTAAGATACACCACGCCTTCAGAAATTATAGCCAACGCTATAGGAACACCGGCGTACGCCTGAAACGCGTCGTCAAAACATTGTCGCGTGACTTGTCCACGCCTAACACAATTTCCGATCCAAGCAATTGCTATCGAGGCAATGGAACTCGGATTTGACAGAACGGCACCAGTACATAAAACGTTAAGTGCAAAATGATCAAAATTACCGAAGTAATCCTCGACATACACATTAGTCCCATCAGCGGGCCGTGCATTTTTACTTGATAGTCCAGCTTGATACTTCATAGTTTTAAGTCCAGTTCGAATTGCAAGCAAACCTAGGGCTACGATGACTGTTAGCATCCCTGTTGTCAGATCCAATGTCATTGCTTGCAAGGCGGCACTTATAGCTGCGCCAAGTGAGTTCCAAGGAAGATTCCCATCTTGGACACGTGAAAAAATCAGATACACCTGCTTCAATAGCACAATTGCATCACCGGTTGCTCCAAAAAGTGCACTGCGATTACCGCCGCCTACGCCAGTCCCTAAAACAGTGGAGACTATCGGAGCACTATTTATTACTTGGGATGCAACCAATAGCTGATTTTTGATTATGTAGCCAACGCCAATTCCACTAACGCATCCGAAAATGAGGTCCCAAGCTCTATCAGCGCTCTTGATTGGATTGCCATACGCATCATAATCCACTATTGCCCCTGATATCACTCCTTTCATAGTGAAGCCGATTACTTGAGCCACACAACTTGTTATTGCTAATGGCAATGGAGTGAAGTAAACTAGTAATCCGTTCATTATTGCAAGAAATGTCGTGGCAATTGATCTGCCCAATATCTTCTCCAGATGAGAAAACGTGGCGCCAACCCATGCAGCACCCATCACAGTTGTTAAAGATGGGAAGGCTCCAACATGATATGACGCTGGAACCAAAATCCATTTGCTAAGCAAAAAGGCTTTAGCAGTTTCATAAATTCCCATGATACTTGGAACCCCAATGGAGTGATGCACATCTTGAATTGGCATAGCGGTATGCCGGATCCACGCTTGGAACTGCTCCTTCCTCTTGACGGCAGCTTCTATGGCCCTGTCTGCGAAGGTCCTGGCAGTATTGGTCATGTCAAAATCAACGTTGCAATTATCTACCAGAAACTTGCAGTGGCTTGAACTATATGTTTTTCTAAAAGGGTAAACTTTTGAAACATGTCTTCCAATGTTTTTAATTGCAAAATGATATATTGACCCAAGCATCACAGCTGTTGCGCCAGTGGCTACTATGATTCCTCCAACTAAACCTGCGGCATTGTGCAAGACAAAGTCTCCGCGCGATGGATCTGATATAATCTTATTATACAATTCAAAGCTGATTTCTTCCGTCAATTTAGAGCTCTCCAGAAAACTTTCAACTTGGAATCCAACATCTAACAGCACTTCTCTCCTTTGCTCTTCTGTTTCAACTTTGTAGCAGAAATCAAAAAGACCAGCGTACCAATCGTTATCACTTGATCCGCCCGCTGTTCTGGCTTTTTCATGCTCAGTCGATGTTAACAACATTAGTTCATTACTAATTATCGGCGTCAAGTATAAGTAAAGCAAATCTCCTTGAGAATCCTTAATGTAGTCTAATTTCCTAGAAAGACTCCCACTAACGAATCTTTTACCAGGATACAACTTAACTCCCTTGTGCCTCTCCAATTTTGACATGGCGTCCTTCCACCAAGTCTTCTGCGTAAGTTGGCTTGGTAACACCCAAGATATTTCTCTCAATAATTTCACTAAGTTCACATCGTGGTGTTGTTCGATTGCTGTCCAGTCAAGTCTACGCTCAACCTCTAATTGGAGCATTGCAGAAGCAGCAGTTCGTCGATCTATTGGATAGTCTGATACTGGGCATATACCTCGCGGGGTGACATACCAACCAACGTTCGTTCTTCCAGTCCGCCCTTTCCTTTGCTTTGCTGTTGAGTTGCCGATTCGTCTTCTTTCTAATATGTGCTTGTATATCAAGCCATCTCCGCCAACCAGAAGAGTTGAAGGCTTCATTTCCTCCAGAAAATCGACAACAACTCTACACCCGGGAATAGTAACCGCTTGACCAACTATATCCGTGCAGAAGCACCAGCAATTTCCAGACATCTCATTGAGATTAAAAGAGGTGCCGCCATGTATTGAGATATATTGTCTTATCGGTCCACAATGCCGACTGGTATATGCCAGCAGTTTGTCACAGTCGTTCCGTGTTGATAGAAAAAAGATAACTCTACCTTGTCTAATTATATCCATTGGAATTTTGTACCCTTTTGTATAACCTTCTAATTTAGTACCTATCACCCCCTGTGGGATTACAAGCCATTGTGTATCTGTTGAGTCACCTTTAAGAGCTGGCTCCATTTTAATATTCTCTTTAATCTCAAAACGTGTGTTCGAAATGTCCAAACCTTCGGCTAGTTTTTGTGATCTATTGCGCGTTAGGACCGTTGCTGTAAGATGAACACACTTATACCTGGCAGTACTCTTAGTAAATTGTAAATCGCCGGCTATCACCGTAGGATCTGACCTACAATGTATTTCATCCAAGAGCACAAAGTCAGCTTGCGACTCTATCAAGTGGATTTTTCTCAGAGCCGCACCGTAAGTTAAAATTGTTAGTTTCCTTCGGCCAAACCCTTGACTTTCAGTGGAGTCCTCGTGCTGTTGGCCAACTATGTATTCAACGCAATAATTTGTCCCACCAATACTGTTGACCTCTAAGATATCACATATCCTGTGATACGCAGATTTAACTGCAGCAACTGTTGGTTGGAGTAAAAATATCCTGGTGTCTTGCTTGATGGAATGCATCAAATTAGACGTAAAAGACATCGTCTTGCCAGAGCCAGTGGGTGCCTCGAGTAGGAAATAGATATTTCCGTCGTCCAAATGACCTGCCAACAAGTCTGCAACGGCAGTTTTAAAAAAATTCTCCGGAACAGCTTCGACCGATATGTCTGGTGCTAAAGTTGTCAGTGCCACGCTGTCCTCGTCGTCTATCACGTGGTGGCTGCTCAATATTCTGCGACTCTCAATTTTCCCTAGTCCATAAATCGAGACTACCTCTCCCTTATGATTAAAGATAGGGCACCCGCTCATTCCAGGTATACCCTTCCAACGGCTTGATTTCACAAAATTATAGGTGGCATCTATTATAACAGGTCTGAGTTCATAGAACACTGCACCTTCTCTAGTATCATAAGACACCTGGGCCGTCTCAACTAAAAGATATTGGCCTATTTTCCTTGATGGACACACTACGCAGAGTATCTCGCCTTTTTCCGCTCGCGCCATTTTAAACATTCTTTTGCCATATACTACAAGGTCTTCGTCTTTGGAACTGTGGAACACTTGGTCCCAAGTATGGCTCATCCCACCTCTAGTTAATGTCACCTGGTTTGCGTAGGTCACATGATAAGAGGATACCATAACTTCATGGTCTCCAAAACAGCAGCCGGCATCCAATGCCGAAATAACTTCACCCAGCCAATAGTCGCCGGGCTGGATTTCACAAATTTCTTCTGCGCTTGATACCTCACTCGCCACCTGGTCCCTATGAAATGGTAATTCATTAATTTCAATTGCTTGAATGTTTCTCCACCCATTCAAAGAGGCCATAGTGGTATCTTGCTCTATAGCGGCTCTTAGTCTCGCCGCTCCTGCTGCCCAGTCAGGATGAATTACAACGCTATTTTTTGGTATAATTGCCTCCTCCATTCGTGGATCTTGAGTCACAAGCCAAGCCCTAATCTCCAGAAGGTCCGCGTGATTGTCACTCACAAAAAGCAGACATGGTGTCTTAGCGATTTCACAAGCAATAAAAAGTCTTTCAATGTTCTGACTAGGGTCTCTGACTACAGCCAATAAATCCCCGACATAGGTAATGACCTGGAAACCATTTCTCCATAGAAACTGATTTATAGTTCCACACGCTTCAATCATATTTGTGACAGGTGTTTTTAGCAATATTTCTCCTGATTTTTCTCTAACGAGAGTGTTATCGCTAACTTCAATGCGAACCCTACATACATTGCGCCGCAAATAGGAACTATCAACGAGTCCAACCATTGGTGCTTGGCCTGAAAAAGTTAATAATGGTTCTTCTAATATATGTTTTTCAACTTCCCTATACCACATGGTCGGCCCTCCAGACTTCGATATCTTGTCTGCTAATTCATCAGGTACTCCAGTTATCATGGGACAGTATTTAACCAATCTGACCGCACAGTACTCAAATTCCCACGGCTCGTATTCAACCTGATTAGAGACCAGCATGCTAGCTAGAATTTTCTTATCATTGCTCAGTATCCTAACCATTTTGTTGTGTTTAAAAGTGGCACTTTCAAAGTAGGAGGCAGATCTACCCCTACTTTCGATTTGCCTGTATCTATTATAAGATGTTGACTTAAGACCCGATCTCAAGAGAGAAAACTCGTAAAATTCTGTGCTACCATTAACCACTGCGCTGTACNGAAAGTGGCACTTTCAAAGTAGGAGGCAGATCTACCCCTACTTTCGATTTGCCTGTATCTATTATAAGATGTTGACTTAAGACCTGATCTCAAGAGAGAAAACTCGTAAAATTCTGTGCTACCATTAACCACTGCGCTGTACCAAAAATCACCGATTTTTCTCGCTACAGTGACTACTGACGCGACTCGAACATTATGCTTATAGTAAGGAGACCAACCACTTGTCCAGTGATATATACACTGCCCACTAATTAACCTTTCTTTTGTCTTAATGACTGTCGCGTTCATCAAGATGCAAGTTGTTTCTTTAATAAATAAGAAGAGCTGGGAGGGTTCTGGATAATAATAGCGGCCCGTGTCAGCATGAACGTAGAAACAATCTGAGGCCTTCGATGAACAGGCCAAATTAAGTGTCTCGAGAGGGGAACTGATGTCAGGATAAATCTCTCGGTAGTTGTTATCCATTTCGGTATGAGTGGCAAAAACTGGAGTATCTCGACATCGAAGAAAATAACCGTTGTCATAATCAACTCTGTCGTACCTCGTTCCCCAATAATCCACCCACTCCGATAAATTAGCCTGACCAACATAAACAGGTTTTTCAGCAGGGACAAGTCTATCTTCTACTTCGTCTGCCTCCATCTCATGTTCCAAAGCGTTACTCACAGAAGCAACTGAAGACATCTCTCGCTCTCCTTCGAGCGCACAGTTGATACAATTAGGTGTAAATTCGATCGGTCCACCAGCAGCCTCGGCAGTGACTTCGACTAACTTGTGAGTATCGTCACATGCATGGATTACATAATAATTACCTTTCTTGGATATCAAGACAGATCCACTATAACCGATTGGATTAATCTGTTCATCTCCACGCATTAATCTACCACCCACGACTCTAATGTTAGGATCGACGCTACTAGTTGACCCATCTAGGACCTTATTCTGCGGTTTCCTGTACGTAGCCACGTATACATCACCATAAACGCGAGTCATCCCTGGAGCTGGTTTGGTGACATGAGCACACATGTACAGGCAAAGTAAACCTGAATGCCATTCCCAACTAAAGAAACCTTCATTAGTATTGTGACTTTCAACACCATGGCTATGTTTTTCGCATTTAATAATTCTCGAAACAGTTGCCCAAGATATTGGTTCCTTATTGTCCGAACAATAGATATGGCACATATTGCTGATGAGATTTTTGTTGTCAAAGTTTCTATCCATCTTTGGCTTGTAGTCAAAGAGATCGTTAGTCGATTCTACGTGAGTGTTGTCTTTCTTAAGTGCTCTGCATACCTGATTAATTAAGGGAAGCCTCACTTCAAGGCCAACTGGCAATATTGAATCAATACATCGCACCGCAATCGTAATCCTATGAATCCCTTTAATACATTGCAAAACGAAAATCGACACAACGAACCCTAACCACCTGATCGAAAGAATAAAGAAAGTGAGATAAACTACAATCTCCAGCCAATCAGCCAACACAAACCAAGAGGGTAAGTTGTAATCAGCAAACCAATTAATATTGCAATTAGCATATTTGACCGCGACAACTATAGGGTGTGTCAAATCAACCTTAATTGAGAAAACTCCCCTAGTAGAATACGACAAATAAACCATGATAAAGCAAAACATGGAAATAAGCAAGTTACCTCTAATAATGTTCTGATAACCAACAAAAAGAACCAGCACACAAAAGATAATTTTAAACCAAGAAAGGTTAAATAATTGCTGTAATTGAGTTGAGAATTTAGTCACATCTATAGAACCGAGCCATGACAAGAAATCAGAAGCTAATACTTTAGGATCATTCTTCTCTAATAGCCTGATCACTGAATTGTGAACTTCCTGGTTAAGAGGGGCCCAGTTCTTTTTGACGTTCGAGATGTCTACCGCCTTTTTATCCGCTCCGCTACGAACATCAAGAGTCCTAGATGCGTTACCTCTACAATAGTACTCTAGTCTCTGTATCCTCTTATTATGGAGCGTAATTAGAGATCCCTGCAACGGCAAGCAACCATCGAATTCGACCTCTATATCACAAGCTTTGGCATAGCTACTAGTTAGTTCGATAACAGTGGTTCCTCTAAAACCCGACACAGCAGGTTTATTCTCTACGAGAACCTGTCCAAGAGGGCACCACTCAGTGACCAACTTAGACATATCAAACCTCGTTTCTATTTCAATCGTCGAACTTGATATAAACCTATCAACAACAGCTTCATATCCATTAAAACTGACGTTGACGTCGTGTCCGCAATGCCCAAATTCATCGTGTATAACACGTTCGGCATCTCTACTATCATAAGATATACTATAACTCGTCTCAGAAGGATTCCATAAGTGTTTGATGTTATAACATGCACTACTGATTGTGAAAGGAGCCCCTAAGTCAACAGCGCCACACAGATTATCAGTCGATACACCGACCGTCGAGCAAAAATGAGTCGCACCTCTTTGTGCTACCATTTCAGGATAATCAAAACCAGAAGTATGTGTGGCAATGATTTTCATGTCTTTGACAAACTTGCCGCCAACCAACTTATGCCTCTCTCCATTGCTCATCCCCGATCGATAAACAGTCACCTGCATGGTTATCTCTGGCACATAATTGACATGGCGATAAAACCTAACTTGGGTTCCTAAGCTACCAATGCTTAGACACACATCATGTCTCATCATAACACCTTCCCAGAAGGCTGCGCACCCGCTACCATGAAAGGCAGGGACAGTACTAGTTTTAGAATCGATAACTCCAATACCGCAAGATTTTTCACAAGCACTAGGAGCGCTGTACAATTCGGATTGACTGCCACCCCAGCAGGCCCAGTTCAATTTAGCACATGTCATCTTAACCTTATATGGGACACTTTTTTCGAATCGATAAAGATATTTTCTCGAAATCTCATTAACTTCCAGTGAATACGGCCCCAAAGGTAAGCATTGACCCTTTTGCACAGTTACATCAAACCTAGTTCCGCCGGTGGTTGACCATTTTCCGCTGACAGCATTTGGAGATACTAGATTATCAACGGTACATGCAGACTCAACAGTAGGCATCAACCACACCATCCAAGCGATAGTTGCAAGAACAGCAGCCCTGGGATAGAACACGACAGCCAACAAATATAGCATCCATAGTACGGCTTGGGTATTAAGCAATTTTAAGATATCTCTATAAGTATGTTTCATAAAATCCAAAACCGCCTCTTTCCTACCAAGATTGCAAGCACACCATTTGTCTTTATAAGACATCGTTGCCTTGCTGGCAGGCCCTTTACCACCACAGCAGCTTGAAAAAGTCCATGAATTCCTAGAAACAACTTCTTTCCCCCCTATGACGAACACTGTTTTATCCGAAAATATCGTTATATCTTCGATCTCAACGGCCTTTTTAAGTATGTCGTCATTGAAGGCTCTCAAATCCCATAGGATAGCTGCAAAAGGTGTTATACAACTCAAACACAAGGGTTGATTAGTTGCTGCCTCAAAAACCTCTTTAACATGGAAACAACCCATGGAACAGCTGACAGTGTCACCAACTGTACTTAAGTGGTAATGGTTGGATGAACCTCTAAAGCTCCTATACCCTATTCCACACTCCATACCAGGAGCATTAACATTCGCTTCTACCTTCTTAATGCAATTTGCATTGTGCAAGTCGTAGCCTTCCACTAAACCAGTAGTGCAACTGTTGTTGTTGCCATTAGACAGATACCCCCACTCTCTCCAATGTTCACTAAGAGAACATCCCTTAGGAATTGTGAAATTATGGAAGTCAGCTACACCAAGAGAGTGGGCGTCGTGGCCATGGACAATGACCTTGTTCCACACCTGCTTAATTCTGGAGACAGCCAATTTACAGTCGTCTAAGGTGCTATCGGCAATATCTACAGAATCCAACTTAGTATTTTGTGTCTTAGCCACGTCTAACAACCGATTGTACTCAGATTTACAACTGTCTAACTGACTAGCCACGTTGTTAATGTCGATCACATTGCCACGAGAAATTTGTTTCAAGTTGCCGACCTTACTAACGTCTGCATTTGAAATTTTACAATAGCTAAGTGCCTTATAGAAATTTTCGTAATCTTTCCCAAGAGATTTTAACTCTTCAATCTTGCGTTTCCCTAAGTCGGCTATGCGAAAAACTTCGACGCCTGAAAGATCACTGATGCCAATGAGCTGCTTAACCAGCTGCTGATTCAGGTCAATTTGGTTTCGATCTAATACACAAATCTCGCTTTTTCGTCCCGGGTTGCCACTCGGAACTTGAGCTCCCATGCACGTTGTGAGCAACAAGGTTATGCAAATTATCTGCATAAACGTACTAGCATCCCTCATGACCCGCTGAAGCAATCCTTTCGGTTTTTTAACTGTTCTCTTCTTACGATTCAAAACAGCAGGCGGAGCAACGCCAGCATTTGCAAGTACTTGCCGCTGTTCGTCCACGCCCTTTTCAGCCAATTTAGCAACTTCTTCTGCTTTGGCCGCCACTGCTCTCATCTGAGCCGCTACTTCAGCCGAAGCAGCTTGCGAGCGAATCGCCCCAATTTTCTGCCTAGAGATATTCTGGGACGACATGCTGAAACCTTTTTAAAAATAATCAAGAATATTATACTAGTCAAAAATCTTATGCGTCTACCACTAAACTAGTAAACAAAAGAATAAAGAACCCTTATACCTATACGAACTAAATTACTAAGTAAGATATGACTTATATTACTGATTATAATATTTAAGTAATATTACTAAACTAAATTAATAGAAATAATAATAATTAAGAGCTAATGGCTCTTATTTTAAACTTAAATTAAGTAAGCGAAACAAACGAGGCTATTATTCAACGTTTGATTCAACTTATTATTGTCCGATACACTCGGATGCGCCTACGGCAAAACCCTGAGGAAAAATTCTTCAATAGTTCACACTCAACAAATGAGAAACACTACCAAAGTCCCGGGGGCTGATTATATTTCT
>NW_017179810.1:0-594 GCF_001652005.2 Ceratina calcarata
TAGTTAATACTTTAAACGCGTTTTTCTCGAAATAGTATTTTTCAAATTTGCTGACTCTAACTCAAAGATCAATTATCCCATTGACTTGAAATTTTTACAGAGTGTTTTGGACATGATTTCTTGTTGAATGACGTAGGATATCCTTGATTGGATAAAAACTGTAATTTTGGCAACGAAAAAACGACAATTTTTTTAAGGAAAAATCGAAAAAGTTCTTGAAAACTCCGCCATTTTATCAGATTTCAATATTTCTCGAATATCCTACGTCATTGCAAGGACAATATCTTCTAGTTTAAGAGCGTCTTTGTCTTTCTTCGTTTCAGGCAGCGAACTGTATGATATCAACATTTGAGTCACTTTTTTTTTACGTCTCGGGAGATAGCGCATAATTGGTTGCCTTTAGTTATTTTTTACGACAAATTATTTTATACAGTTCATTTATAGGCAAATAGATCCATAAAGTTTAAAAAAAATCCATAGAATACTTTTCTTAAAAAAAAATTCCCAAAAATGACCTACACTTTAGGCCGCCATACTGGTATTGGGAATTGACACAGGGGCGGGATCAATAGATATAGCTAACCATCATGGCGA
>NW_017179811.1:0-594 GCF_001652005.2 Ceratina calcarata
TTTTGTACCTATTATATATATACTTAATCGAACACGAGAAAATGTATACAAATTGTAACAAAATCAAATGAATAAAATATATGATTTATTTTCTGTTCATTGTTCATTATTAAGAAAGAAGAAAGTTTAAGTTAAAAAAAAATAACGTCACCGGTTCTTTAAAAGCTCGTGCGAATGACCTGATCAACATTTTGGCGCAAACGGCGCTTCATTCGGCTCAAGGGCACATTTGACCCCCTTATCCAGCTAGGCCCTTAGTGAGAATCAAAACGCGCGAACCGATGCTGATTACGGATACCCCTTCTAAACCATTCGATAAAGTGGCCTTAGACACCGTTGGACCTTTACCAGCTACACGTAGTGGAAACAGGCATATTCTGACCCTTCAATGCCAACTATCTAAATTCTGTATGGTAATACCACTTCCCGACATCAAGGCAAATACCAATGCCGATGCGTTGTGTCTGTATTTCATCGCCATCCTTGGAGCCCCTCGTGTTATCCTCACGGATAGAAGTCGATCCTTTATTAATCAAACTATCGAAGGAATAGCTAAAACATTCAGGATCAGTCATGCAACTACATCAGGATATC
>NW_017179812.1:0-594 GCF_001652005.2 Ceratina calcarata
CTCGCCTGTCGCGCTCGCGGCTCGGCCAGATTAGCATGGGAAACATCAATTAGGTTGCGATTCGTACTTTCTAAGAAACTAGTCAATTGCGACGCGTCGCGTATGTGTATATTAACTTTAAGTGGTTTCCCGTAATTTTGGAATCGTTGTTCTTGTGGTATGGTTTTCTCAGCGTGAGAAAAATGCGTTGAGTTTTTCCTGCGCCACAGGCTTGCCTGGGTGAATACGAGAACAACGAACGCGGCATTTGCAAACGATAAATTATTGTAAAACTGAACGGCGTAGCGAACTATTGAAGTGCTTGGACGCACGTGGACAGGACGGTCATTGTGTGTCGACTAGGGCTCGACCAGTCCAAGTTACTTGGAGCCGATTCATTAACTTTCCTTGGAGGAAAGCGATTCGGGCTCGAGTTCGAAGCGTGATTGGAGATCGGTGGCTGCGGGCAGCACTGTTTAGGGTGAACGGACCAGGTCCGCGGGGGCGGGTTTCGGGCTAAGTACCTGTTCGCGAATTCTCCGCTCCGAGGAACCCTTGGAAAGAAGCGAGCACAGGTGGCCACGGGTTTGCGCTTTCGTTCGTTTATGGTAGAGC
>NW_017179813.1:0-594 GCF_001652005.2 Ceratina calcarata
ATCTGAATTTAACAAATAAGATTTAACAATTTCTTTTATGCACTCACTGTGTGTTTTTTTCACACAGTTAAAATTGCCATAAAGGCACAAAACCCAGAATTGGGTTTTTTATTTTGATGAAGTATTTCAGTGAGAATGGAGACCAGATGAAAACCAGTTGAAAAGAAAGGATTGTCGTCCATCTGTCGTTTTTCAAAGGGTGTGTTCGAGAAGATTTAACCCCGAAGAGAAGGAACTTCTTATATCGTCGACGTATAATAGCGTTACGATGCTAGGACCCCGTGTGTACACGAGGGCAATACCGTATTGTTATTTGTTGGGTTAGGTACTGGTTGGCTCCCAGATCAAGTACCCGCGTGTCTGAGATACAGCCTCGGTCCCGGTGTACCGGAATAATATCTTGCTCGCTTATTGTTACCGCTCGTTGTAGATAGATCATTCTATTATCGAGATAGCGACGTACGTACGCGAGCAACCTCGCCGGAGACCGTGACTCTCCTCTGCTTAACTGTATCTACGAATGCATACTCCCATACAATAGCAAAATTATTTGGCAATTTCAAATTCACAATCCTAAGTCTAGTTAATTCTGTT
>NW_017179814.1:0-594 GCF_001652005.2 Ceratina calcarata
CCCTGCAAGAACACAACGGAGCCGCGGCGACGATCTGCCGACGCAACCACGCCTCCACAGGAAGGCAGAGGTTTTCCACCACCAACCCCCCGTTGGCGTCCCGACGAAACACCGGGAGAACACGGCCGGACACGTCCGCTGGGGCCCCCGTACGCCGACGATGCGTGTTCTGGAACGCATCGAACACACGCTGATCCTCACGAGAGATGCTCCGCACAAGCCCGCAGAACTCCGACACGGTGAACGGCCGGAGCGGAACCTCCCCGGGAAAGAGAAGAAGTCGAACCGTGGCCAACGTGCCCACCCCCGGGACCAGCTGATCATCCTGTATCCTCTACGAGACAAAACACAAAAAAACAGCAAGGTCAGACACGCAGTCGGAGGTCAAGGGACAGCCCGAGACACTTACCAGGGAACAACGACTAGACTCGGAGTGAAACTGCGGATGCGGAACCCTAACGGAACCTAAGGGAGAGAACACGAAAACCAGGAAGAAACACAAGTACCCAAGAGACGGAAACCGAGACACGGACAAGAAGTGGGACCGGAACGGGAAGACGAACAGAAAAGGGAAGAGAGAACCACGACAAACCA
>NW_017179815.1:0-594 GCF_001652005.2 Ceratina calcarata
GAAAATTCAATAAATGTAAAATATGTAAAGAGAGATATTTCAGTTAATACTTAAATATCAAATTAAATTGGTACTTATCTTATTTCTTTTATCTATTCTATACATACAATTCATATATGCATTCATATAAATTGTGCTCAGGCACGCGAGACTGTCAGAAGAACAGGCATTCGTGAAATTAAAGAGTCGTATGTCGGGTAATTGTAGCACCTGTACATAGTTAAGCAATTACTTCTTTCAACTCGTTTCACTTAATTCCTCCGCTACCGCAATATATTGTAAATGAAACAAGTGGTTTAAATTATTCAAGCCCTCGAGGTAACAATTTCATACAAGTTTCAATGGTCTCAATTTTCCAATTACACGGGGCAGAATTTTAGCTGGTTAAAAAATGTCCAGGAATTGTTGTTCACCGTTTTTAATTAAGCCACAAAGTCTTCACGAGAAAAAGTGTCGTTCCGTGCTTCTTCAATTACACGCTAATTATGTTTAATGAAATACTATTCGTTTTCAGCGCAATGCGATACGTTCACACATGTAAAACGTGCGGAAAATTAAATTAATGAAAAAATTTATTATCAATTAATAATTTCG
>NW_017179816.1:0-594 GCF_001652005.2 Ceratina calcarata
AATCAATTCGGTATCCCCGTATTTTACCGACTCCCTGGCCATGAAAGCTTTCGCATCTTCTAACGTTTTGAACTGTACGAAAATAGATCCTTTGAACTGCAGCTTTTTATCCTTATCTTGGTACTTCCTCATCTAATCAAACAAGAAAACGGTCTGAAAACACTTCTTCTCAAGTTTCCTCGTATTTTTTTAAAAAAATGGATAGTGGAAGTCACGATACATACAACAATATTCTCAAATGGTTCGAAATCTTTGAAGAATGCCTTTAGTTTCTCAATATTAGTATCTTGTAATGGAAATCCTTTCACATAAGCTGTCTTAGCTTCTTGTGCCTTTCTATATTCCTCATTGTATACTGGCAATGGGTGGTTTGGAGAGCGACGGATTTTCTTTTTATCTTCCGATACTTCCATCAGATCGCTTGATTCAATCGCTTTCAGTATTACGTCAGCGTCTTTACTCATGGAGGCTAACATTTTGAAAGTTAACATCACACTCATTGGTACCCAACCATTGTCCAGCTTCGTTTGCTCTATGAGAAATTTATCCCTGTGCATGTTTACGTCTCCAAAATAGAACTGCAAACATTTCCAG
>NW_017179817.1:0-594 GCF_001652005.2 Ceratina calcarata
ATTAATTATATAATTACTTGTAACCTCGTGAGAGAATCAATAAATATATTACTACTACCATTACTATTATTTAACTTTAATTACATAATTTGGAAGATTATTTTGTTCCTTCCATTTCAGAATTTCTCTTCTGCATTCCTTCTGAAGAATCCCGAAACTCCTTGTCTCATTGAATTTCATATAAATTCTCGACCAACAATTTTAGTAGATATTTATCATGAACGATAAGCCTTCGCTCGAGGCGATATCAACCGTACGCACACGTCGATCTAATTTTACACGACCCATAAACGCGATTTTTCAGATCACTACTAATTCCGCAATAATTTCTTATCATCGTAACGATAACTCATACAATTTTCGCGAGTAAGATGTTTTATTTAAAAACGACTTCCGTTTCCCGCATTCCCCTCGCTTACACTTTAATGTTAGCCAAGTTTTTTCCTCCTTCGATGAATTTCAATTAGAACGATCATTTCCTTTTCCGAATTTACCAAAAAATCGTCGGATGCTCATGATTATTTAATGTAATTAGAGCAACAACGACCGATAGTTGGTCGCGGCAGCCACCGAAGGAACGATTTATCGATTCTA
>NW_017179818.1:0-594 GCF_001652005.2 Ceratina calcarata
CTTATGTAGGGACATGTAGTGGAATCCCTTGCATATCTTACAGCGTGAAGGAATGCATTTGCCACTGTGCCTCAAGGCAGTTTCGGCAAAGGTTCGCCTTCCTTACAATCTCCCATCTTTGGACATTCGTCATCCTTGCGAAGGATGAACATTTATTTAAAGGATGTTTCTCCCTATGACATGCCACACAATCGTCCGAAGTCGTGGAAACTAATACCTGTGCACCTTGTTCATTTCTCCGTGTTTTAAATGGTTGCAAATCTTTACCGAGGTGACGCTTTTTATTACCTGCTTCATGCTTCGTGCGCGAAGCATTTTGTTCAATCGTCATCAGACGAAATGATGTCTCAACAATGAATTTATACAACGCTGCAAGAGTCGGTGGCTCATCTAAATCAAGCGACTCTTCCCATTTTGTTCTTGTCTCTAGCGGTAACGCACGCTCACGTATGCGCATTAATAAATGTTCGTCGGGATTCACGCCGAGAGAAGCGAGCATATTCACATGCTGCCGCATACTGTCCGTGAGTTTCGTTAATTCTCTTTGCGAAACCTTACACAATGCCGGTAAATCAAGGATTGCGTCGAGATGAC
>NW_017179819.1:0-570 GCF_001652005.2 Ceratina calcarata
TTCTTTTGGCAAAATGCAAAGTAAGTCAGGGTTTTTGAGTTATTAACGAAAAACGTTGACCAATGAGAGTACGCGTAGAGCGTGCTTAGCCAATAGAGTGTCTGCTCGAGTCTTGACGCTCGGCCGTTGCTTAGCGCGTATTTTACCAAAGGAAATTGTAATTGAGAATCACCCCTTTTAGGCTCTAACACTTTTTCTGGGTTTTCCCTGTATAAATATTGTGAATCTCGGATGCACTCGGTTATGCGAAATGAAAGGAATTACAGATTGCGCAAGGGAGGTTCCAGTTAGCATAGCATGGGACACGATTACACGGTGGTTTAATTGCCGGAAAGGGACACTTCCTTTAATCGTAACGGCGATTCAACCGGTGCGTTGAACCCCCCGACGTTTAAATCGATCATTGGAATCGACCTAGTGAAAGGAATTGATTCGCATCGTCTAACCAAATAATTAAACGAAAAAGTCTGAGATCGTAGATAAAACTCGTTACGACTACTAGAAGCAACAATTGTCTTTAGAACGTCAGCTGACCCATCGTTTCGAACAATTTTATTAATAAAAAAAAAT
>NW_017179819.1:605-3561 GCF_001652005.2 Ceratina calcarata
AATTAAAATTCCTTGTTCGTTCATAAATATTTATGGATCGAAATTGAATTTGGCCCGAATTTGGTTCCTTGCTGTAAACGGGTTTAACACGCAACGGACGTGTGAAGCCGAGGGGTATCGCGTGACGCGAGACCACTGCTCGCGGTCGGATGCGTTTTCTCGACCCGTTTAATTGATATTCCATCAGACTTCGGCCGGCGTTGCACAATTGGCGTTGCACGGCCGCGTGCCGACGCGTTTCCGTTCCGACTTCGACCGTTAATGGTCCCTTTATGGGCCAATGGACCTTGGCGAAACGTGCCTCGGTTTCTTCTCTCGTTGCATAAGGCTTGTGTCAAACGGCTTTCATCGTTGTTTCATAAACAAGCGTTTGCATATTCTAATTCGATTTTGTCATTCGATTTTAAAATCAAGAGACATAAAAATAAAAATAAAAAAATATTACAAGTATTATTAATATTGAAGTTATTTTTTTAAGAATTAATTTGAGTTTCAGGAATTTCTGCATTTTGTAAACTGTAAATATTTATCATGAATTAACTGAGAAACTGGATTTGTCGATTTAATGAATCGACTCTCGACTTGAGTTAATTGGATTCTGTGATAATAAATCTGAACACGATTTTCTATGTTAGAAAGTGGTTATCGCTGTGGAATAGTCGCACGCGTCCCATTGTCACTCGATTACTATTATTATTTTTCAACGGCTCTCGAAAATCCTCGGCTTTCACTCGCGGACGTACGTAGTTTGCATGAGACTGAGAATTAAATTGAATTTGGCCCGAATTTGGTTCCTTGCTGTAAACGGGTTTAACACGCAACGGACGTGTGAAGCCGAGGGGTATCGCGTGACGCGAGACCACTGCTCGCGGTCGGATGCGTTTTCTCGACCCGTTTAATTGATATTCCATCAGACTTCGGCCGGCGTTGCACAATTGGCGTTGCACGGCCGCGTGCCGACGCGTTTCCGTTCCGACTTCGACCGTTAATGGTCCCTTTATGGGCCAATGGACCTTGGCGAAACGTGCCTCGGTTTCTTCTCTCGTTGCATAAGGCTTGTGTCAAACGGCTTTCATCGTTGTTTCATAAACAAGCGTTTGCATATTCTAATTCGATTTTGTCATTCGATTTTAAAANTACTGATTATTATTGTAATATAAACAGTGTTTAAGACACCTAGAACCAAAAATTATTCTTAGCCTAAGTTAAACGAAATTATATAAAAGAATATATAACTGATGTGTATTAATTATCATGTTAATTTAATTCTGATACAAATAAATTGTTTATGATTCGTCTTGAACGACGTCGATTGCAATTCCTTCGTCCTCTGAAAACAATTTCCTTTTCTTTACTGCTTTTTTTGTTTCCTGTTGATTCTCTTCGATATTTTTCCTAACTGCTTCCACGTTCATTTTCAGTTCAGGCCATCTGTAATTTTTGATAGCAACAATGAATCGCAATAATTCGTTATCTGATATTTAATTTCCAACTATTCTCGTTACGCTTTTGTTACTTTATCAAACGCTGTTATTCATGAAATTAATGGTACCTGAATAACGAAGGAACGCCCCTCTTCACCTTTCCCGGATTTTTCGCACGATTCTTCTTCTTAGGTTCGCTCTGTGTAAAGAATAATTTTCATCCTCAAGAAATTCTACGATTCAATTTTTTAATTAACAATATTTAATTACTTCGGTCGCATTTAGCAACATTTTGTATCTTTTTATCTCGTCCGAGTGTTGCTGTTTCAACAACGCTATGTCCTCTCTGTGCTGGTGATCTTGCATTTCCAGTCGAATTTTCAGAACTTCTACTTCATCTTGCAATCTCGATACTTTATCAAATTTTAAAATAAATAAGAATGAAGTAATATCAGTATATCTGATCGTGTTGTGTGTGTGATAAATAAAAGTTTTAACGTTGCGATTGACAATCTGATTCCTATCACTGATAACAGAGATTACACAAGTGCAAGGTTCGTAGAAGAAACGTAAATCATAGCTCGTGTAGGACGAGCAATGAACTTTAAACAATGAATCGTAAGATTCCGGATCGATTCAAGGGGATTCGGATTAACAATAGATCCATTGAAAAATTATTAACTGATAACGCATGGATTAACGCCTGGCTGATAATCTGTTCTAAGCAAATAAATGTACGATTCCATCACGAGGTGAAATGAAATTCAGATATGCTCACATATCGTAGCACGCAGCTTGCTTCTGATAATCTTTACGTCTTTCTACACTGATAATAATGTATGAACGTATTTTTCATTTAATTAACAATGTAACGAATCTTAATTAAGACTGTGGGTGTTTATACAAATTGAGGCATTTAAAGTGCACCATTTTGCATGCATTAAATATAATTTCTAATATTTCGTACATTTTTACAAACTGTTTAAAATTCAGAATATTTAAAATAATAAAATCTATGAATATCAGAAGTACAGAATTTTTTTTATACATGCAGTTCTTCACTGGGAAGTAAATTTCGTTTGGTTTTGTAATTCGAATATTAATTAATACCTCCATTGTGATCCTCTAAAATGTTAATAGAACGTAGATGCTCGCACTGTTCCCTGAGTTCCTCAATCGTTCCACGAAGCTCGTTTCTCTCTTTATCGAATTCCTCAATCGAGGATTTGTACCTCGTTTGCAACAGCAAATAAGCCTCGTATATCTTTTCGAGGTTTACTTTCAGTTTCTCCGAACGTTCCTGCTCCATTGACATCCGCTCGTCTTGCAATTCGCAGTATGTTTGCAACGCCAGGTGCACCTAACGTATTTCATATTATAAATGATAGTATAAAAAATGTTTATACGAGTTTTGTAATAAAAATTGTCGAACATCTTGGATTTTTGTAAAGCCTTCCAATAGTCTCTGGAGCTCACTGCTTAAATATTCTTCCGCCGCCATATTGGCTTTGCAAACTTTCTCAATAATAATC
>NW_017179819.1:4601-8381 GCF_001652005.2 Ceratina calcarata
AATTATTTAAACAGACAAATCGCAATCCTAACGAATACTTCAGTTATCAATAAATTAATTTTTTTTATCACCAATTATGAACTGTAGAATTTTTATTGTATTTATTATATGAATTATTATATATTTATTTATATATATTTATTTATTGTATTTATTACTGACGAGTGTAAAAACTGGCCATAGATATTTATGATGGGGTTCTATGAACAGTGCCGCGACTGAAGCAGCTGTTTCTAAGCTGGAGCCAGCTAGGCACCGAGGACAGGGTGCAACTGGACGCGAAAGTTGCCAACTGGTGTTGCCCCAATAGGCGACAATTGTACAAACCTCTCCAGGAGGCACTCATCCGCTGGGAAACCGTGCAGGACACTCAAGGTCCTTAATAAAAAGTTATATAAATTCACCTGAAACATTTGCCCTTATCATACCTAAAATTACATTAATTGCATTTCCTTCCCATAACTTAAAATCAATATTATTCATGTATTATTTTTATTATTATTATTATTCATGTAATTTAAAAAGTAGTATAACAAAATAGTCAAGTAAATAAACGAAAATTCATAGAATGTATTATTTTATAAGAAATCTATTATTTCCTTTGATTGCTTAAAAAAAATAAATGGTCGATTTAACAGGTGCTCCGGGTTGCGAACCAGGGATGGTCTCCTTCTCGTGCGATCCCCAACTCGAAGAGGAACTAGTGAGCGTGATTTATAGTCTGGAGCTGCTGTTCACGAAGAATCGACGAACTCGCGAAATCGACATGGAATACGAAGTGGGTCGTTGCACGGATCTCAAGAGAGACATGTCACTGAACCTGAACTGTGACAATAATTTGCGGTCAATGTTGAGTCCTAAAGACAGGACACCCCACTCGGTGCACAGCTGCGGTTACATCGCCGATTTCAAACAATCCGACGAAGAACTCAGCGGATACTTGACTAATTGATTAATCGATTGGTATCATCGACGTGGATTATCAATTAAGGCTTTGCTAGTGGGAAACGAGGTATCGTGTAAGGACGATTTTTACAGTGAAAGAGAATCGGGTATATATGGGATTTTATTAGAAATTTTTATAATTGAAGCACTGAATTGTACAAATACTTGAGTCATAGAAAGTTAGGGATAAGGTAAGAACGTAATGGAATAAATTCCTTCAATTATTCGCAACCAAACGGGAACTGATATTATTTTTTATTTAATAGATTTTGGATTAAACATTTTTCTGTTTAAAGCTAATTTATTTTAAGTTCTACTTTTTATAAATAGACGAAGTCTGTGATTGATTAAATTCAGGGGTGGTTAGTGACATAAAATATTTTATTAATCATCGTTATAGGGTCAAGGTGTACATACATTCAAATAATATACAGTTCGACCATCTTTATACAACGAAACGATACGAAACAGAATGGAACGTGTTCGGATCACAATCGCATAATTCCTCGTTAATCATTCCCTCGTCTATAATATACATAATTATTATTACACAGCAATAATAATAAGTCTCAGGACGAACGCTGCTCATTGAGAGAAAGGTTATTACGATACAGTGCACAATCGATTAAAACCGCGCATCGCGATAGCAAGGAGCGCACCTTGGATCGTGTATCACCCGAGATTATCCTCGCTACATTGGAGAAGTTTGTGCATCCCGGCAAAACACAAATCGTAGCCACGGTTGTCTCGGCTCGCGACGTCTCTCATTTTTAATTGTTCCTATTTACATTTTAGTTTAAAACAAATCCTGTGCGGTCCGTCTTCACGTCGAGGATGAGGAGCTGTTGTACGGGAACCTAAGTTATTCGAAATCGTGGGGTGGTTAAGTACTATGAAAGCTAGCTAAACGGCCGAAGGAATCGTCGAGAATAACGAAGGTTCCTTTTACACTTTTTTTTTTTCGCTACTGTCCTTCTTAAAAAGAAAATCTGGGACCACATAGGAGGAAAGTTTCCAGCTTGAAACACGTTTACATTCTCCATTGCGGAGGAGAGGGTCGCCCGAGGTGAAATTCAGTTTGAATCACAGATGTATGTCGGCTAGGTCCGATAGTTTGATCGGACGCGTCTATTGCTACTAGTTTCCGTCGCTTTTTGTCTCCGGGCGACGGCGTCGGAAGGAGAACCCTAATTTTCTTAATACAGCTCCTTTCCCAAAGAGAGTTTTTCTTCATAGAAGAAATCGATGCGGGGGGGCGGGGGCTGTGTCATCGGTTTTTTGTGAATATTGCACAAACTCGTATTTTGTCTAACGATTTATAAAAAGCCCAATACCGGGGCCGACGGGTCCTCTTCGGATTTAAAGAAGGTTGCGTCGTTTTAGTTGAAATCCTGAAGGGCAGAATAATCTTCCGATTTCAAACTGTATCTCGATAGTAGTCGGTGTGTCTGAACGCTCCGAAGGATTCTTTTATTATTGCAGTCAGAGTCCAGGCAATGTCTGTTCCTCGTTCGTCGACAATTTTTCACGTGGAGAACGATAATACTTTGAGAGTTGAATGCGCTACAACGCGCAGGAATCTCGTTACGCAGCCCCGCGCTCCTCCCCCGACCCGTCGCAATTAAACAGCCCCGAGATATTCGCTTGGCGGCTGCCACGGAGAGGTAATTTAGGTCCTTTCGTCACCACAACACGCGTTCTAAATGGTGTACCGCTTAATAGTTTTTTAATATTCTGTCGATGGTACCATGCCGTGTGTGCCGCTAGACAAATACGCGAAAAACAAGTCCTCGTCCGATCGACGATCTCCGCGACAGCTTCGTCAATTTTTTTTTTTTTTTTATTGCTTTTAGATCGCCCTTTGCTTTTCCTAAGGATCGCTGCGACGATCGTCGACGGGACTGAGTCCTTCGCTCTCTGTGCCATGTTTTCTTGCCGTGAATCGCGAAACTCCAGCGCGAATTAATTAGAAAACCGATAGGACGTGGTCCCGCAAGAATTGAGTTCTCGTCTCGAGACGGCGTGGACTGAAGCGTGGCCTGAAAGCTGAACGGCAGCGACGGCTCGTCCGCGGTGACGGAAAGCGATCTCGCGTATCCACTTGTACCTTCGTATCGTATCATTATAAACAGGCACGAATCTCGTTATTTAATCCCCGTGAAAAGAATATTCTAAATTAGTTAGTTTCAATCGATTACATAGTCGACAATTATACGATAAATCATAAACGAAATTTCCATTTTTATTAAAAACACAAGTTCTTACTTTTTCTAAAAAAAAATTTTCATTCGTTCACGTTCGTGGAACAAGTACCCATGAAACGATGATACGATAGCAAGATGTGACACACGCGTTTAGGGCAGATTATTATACTAAGACCGCCTGCGCTGTGTACAGGGTATGAAACGTATTTTTTTCTTTTTTTTTTTGTATTTTCTCTTAAATAAATCTAAATTAAACGTACGAGTAGAAACACATTTGCCCGTATGCTAAATAGAGGCTAAAGAGATATACACACAAGATCCAACCGAGTACCATGCATACGCGCCATTAGTACAAACGTGAGTGATAACTCCGCCGTGGACCAAAAACGGTTTACTCTCATTACTTTCTTCCATTTGGTCGCTCGCCTCATTAACGCCTCCGCACTACCAAGAAGTTCGTTTAAATAATAATGTCTTCTCTGGTAACGAAATTAAACGAATCGGAGCGTCTGGGGGGAGCTGCTAAAACGCGGGTCAAGTGGATTTAACAACGACGTAAACAGAGTGCAGTCATTATTCTTCTTCTTCTTTCTTCTGCCAGGTTGCGTGTGTGGTTTACATTCGCGTGTCG
>NW_017179819.1:9276-9899 GCF_001652005.2 Ceratina calcarata
AGTTTGTAATGTGACGTGCAATGATTAATTGAATGATCAGCTGCATGCTCAATTAATATGATCTCCCATGATTGAATGATCTTGAAAAATGGATAGCTTATATACATATAATAATTAAGGAATAATGAATTACCTTTTGCGCAGAGGACCGAAGTTGGACTAGCCTCTTCTCGGTCCTCGACCTGTCCGCGGCGGGTCTGCCGTCGTGGATGGCAGGTCTGCTGGGTGTCGCCTGTGGTCTCTCGGTCCTGTTTCTAGGACCGCGTTCCGCGGGCGAGGCAGCGGGCGTTCGGGTCGGTGGGGAGGGTCGATCGGCGGCGAGGTCCTGGAGGACGTCTTCGTCTCCGACGTCCTGGACTTCCGGGGCGTCAGGCGTGGGCGGTGGGGTGTCGGGGGCGACCGGCGACACTGTGGCTCGGTACACGGACATGCTGGGATGCTCGATCAGCAGATCCTCGAACGGTGAAGTTTCCACGTTCACGGGACCCGCCCGTGTGAAACATGCGGGTGGCGTTACGTACCACGACTCCTCCAGCGCCGTCGCACCCTCAACTTTAATTAAAAAAAAACAATTACATTTTTTTTATATGTAATTTAATACCTAACGAACATGTGACAACTAC
>NW_017179819.1:12535-13015 GCF_001652005.2 Ceratina calcarata
TAAACGTGATTTCATTTTTTATATGATTCTGTATATGAGTTATAAATAAGTTTCATTAAGAATTCCTGGCAATGTTGGCGATTTTAAATGGACAGTTCTGACGGGTAACAAGGGCCGCGTTCACGAGTCGTAAACTCATAAACATTCTTTCCACATCTTGCTAAAACTACTTGGCAAGCATTGAAATTGCTTCAGGCTTCGATTCGTTTCACTGTCAATGCTAATATAGAAATTCGCGCCAAAAATAATCCCCGATTTACGGTTGTATTTTCATCTGAACAATGCAGACTATTTTTATACTAAATAAACGCAAATTATTCACTATTATTATAAATATCTATAGTATCTAATAAGTCTAATAAAGTATTCTGAAATTCGATAGTTTAATTTAGTTATGATTTATTAGAATTAGTTTTATGGATGTTTCAGGTTGAATTTAATTTAGCTATGATTTATTAGAATTAAGTAAAGTTTACAGAG
>NW_017179819.1:13967-14549 GCF_001652005.2 Ceratina calcarata
GAGGAAGGAATGAATAAAAATAATAATAGAAAAATGTAAACCAAGTCTTAGATTGATAAGACTATAATAAATATATTCCGAAATTCAGTTTAAAAAATGAAACATACTAAATTTTTGTGAATATTGAAAATGTGAATTCGCACGGATTTGGAGGTGAAGAGGAGGATTAAGTTGGAAAGTTTGAATACCTGCTCGGTCAATGAGGATCCAGTCCTCGCCCTCGACCTCCACCTGACTGAGCCTCGCCAGTACTGGAAGAGACTCCGGGGTTCCATTATTGGAACCTTCCCGTGAATCCTGCGCGCCGGAGATATTACCTCCAAGTAAATAGTTTGCCAAGCTGCTCAGCATCCTGACCGTCTTGCTCTTCAGCGCCTGGAAAATCCCCAAACGACGTTCCTTCGAATGTTCCCTCGACTGTTCGTTCAACGTGAACTTTTAATTAGAGATTGCAGGGAGAGCCGAAAGAGGAATCTCTGACTTCTTTCAATCTGTTCCGATCTCCATCTCACTTTCATTCACACCTCAGAAATCTCAACAGCCAATACATTTTTACAAGAACACATTTATTCCATAAATTAT
>NW_017179819.1:14903-15852 GCF_001652005.2 Ceratina calcarata
TTTCTTGAATTAATAGGAAAGAAACGAAAATTTTTATGCAATAAATTCTATTTATGAATATTAAATCTAAATAATTGTTTTTATAATCAATTTTATTAGAAACTGGAAGAGGTAGATTTTAGTATCTAATTCACTGGCTGTTAAATTGCGCAAGTTTCGTTAACGCGGTCACGATTGTACGCTTTCTTAGAAACAAATCCAATTACTGATCGTCATCCACTCCGACACACTTGAACCTGAACTGCGACGCTCACCACGACTCACCGATTCAGAACGATTCCATCCACTGAATTGACGGTGAGAAAAAGCGACGGGCCACAACCCGCATTCCCAAAGTTCATTCAAACCAACGTGTGAAGAGGAACAACGTCGACACTCGAATCACACAACTCTTTGTTCGCCTCCCGTGAACGTACACTTTGAAAAAATTGAAAACCAACCGAGTTTGAAATATATTTTGCACGACCACTGCGTGCACACTGATAGACAGACTGACTTCTGATCGGGCGATAACGGGAAAAGCGGAGAAACGTACACGTCCAGCGGTGGCCGTCGAATGAATCATGGATCAGCGAAAACTGAGAACGCTTCCGCGGCTAATCATTATCACTCGACGAAAGACATCTGTTTTGCTAATTTTAATAGATAAACGGTGGCTGACTTGACTTCACGTGACAAAGCTCCTTCATTCAGAGATAAAAGGAAAATTATTAACCACTTGTAGATCGAACACAAAGGAAATTGTCACTATGGACTGAATACAAAATCGTATCTCGTGTCTCCATTGAGAATTTGCAATAGTTCAAAAATTTAATCTATCAAATAAAAAGAAAATCGATGACTTATAATAGACTCGAATGTAAACACGTGGGAAAATTTTTTTTTTTTTCACGTCTGACTAACAACTGACGAGGCTACTGAGTTACCAAGATAAATCATGCTATCAATT
>NW_017179820.1:0-594 GCF_001652005.2 Ceratina calcarata
ATTTGATGTGGATGCAATAACAATATTGAAGCCTGGAAAATTCACTAGAACGGGATCGATGGCTTGACACACAGCTTCAAACACAGTCAACGTGTCGTGTTCTGCATCAATCATCACCAGTACTTGGTCGTAGTATTTAATTATCGGTTTGTTACGTTTATGAAAATCGTTGATCATGCTCTTTATATGATCGAAGTTGATCGACATTCTCTCGGTCTCTTTCACAGACCTGGACATTATTCGATCGCTCAGGACGGAGTCTCGCACGTTTAGGTATAAAACGAGATCGGGTGGTCGTATTTCTCTGTCGAAGAGTTCGCTCTCCGACAGCTCCCGTGGAAAACCGCTCACGATAAACCCTTTGTTGTTGCTCAACTGAGCTAGCATCTTCAGCGCAATCAGTTCCACCAATATACTTCTTGGCACCAGCTGACCCTCTGAAATTAAACGCGCCAGCGCCAATGCTCTCTCCGATCTCTTTGCCACCTCATGGCGAATTATATCCGCGGTTATTATCTCGCATAAACCGTACTTTTTCGCCACTCCGTTCGTCAGTGTTCCTGAAATTATCAGTAATAAATTATAAAAGGCTAA
>NW_017179821.1:0-594 GCF_001652005.2 Ceratina calcarata
ACTAAATTTCGTTTATTTTCATGAAAATTGCAAACAGAAAATCAATTCGTTCCATCATCTCTTTTGATTACACCGACAATCGATTCTCGACTTCCATTTAGCAATAAGAAAAATAGGGAAACGTCCCTGGGTGAGAAAGCATTCTCCTACCCGAGATTAGCTATTACAAAAAGAACAAGGGGTAACAGTCGAGGAAACAATCAACGAAGGGAAGAGTTACAGCTGGCCAGAGCGAGAAAAGAAAATTCATGGCCCTTCGTGTCTAGGCACCACTGAGAAACCGGATGGAATCCTCTTCCTCGGCGACCCTTCCGGGTCCCGAGGATTAGCACGCAGGGAGGGGGATCGAAGATGGGGTGATTTGTGGCCGACGGGGCAAATAGATTTTTGTGGCCACCCGAATTCTCTCTACATCCCCCCTCCTCCTCTTCCTTCGTCGACGCGTCAAACCAGAAAACTGTTGGCCTTCTTCTGTTTACCTAACGAAATTGCCTCATACGTTCATACAATAGTATACATACATAAATATTTTAATTCAGCGTGTGTGTGTGTGTGTGTAAAATATTAAAACTGATAAATTATAGCAAGTGAACC
>NW_017179822.1:0-594 GCF_001652005.2 Ceratina calcarata
AAGATACCAAATATTAATAAAAAAAAGAGTATTCAGAGTTCGTGAAATTCTTTTCATAAAAGACAATCTTTCTTATTTTTATAATAAGGTATCGCGTTTGTTGCAACCATCGGTGATATTTATGGACGGCGCAGAGAAACCATTTATGAAAAAGATTCCAAAGACGGACAAGACAGATCCGAAACGTTTGAAAAAGGATCTGCCGAAGTTAGTGAAGAATATTACAAACGAGGACAGAGTGATCCTCGTTGGGATTTCAAACTCGCCATGGGAAGGAGATCCGAAACTTTTGTATCAAACGTACGACAAAGTGATATACGTTCCCAGGCCAGACTACGGGACCATGTCTCTAATATGGAAGGATTTACTGTACAAAGTGTGTAAAAAAAAACATGACTTCATAGATTTCTTCGTAAAACAGTTTTATTTATTCTTTTACAGCATTCTGGAATTAACAGGCATTTCGATACGTCGGCGATGGCTAAAATTTGCGATGGTTTCACTATAGGAGATGTACTAGCATCGATTAATGAGGTCTGAAAGAATTATTATCATTATGATGTAATTATCGTTTAAGGATTTATTGGCTATACA
>NW_017179823.1:0-2910 GCF_001652005.2 Ceratina calcarata
TTTGCCGAAACACACCAAATAATCTAAAAGGACAAACAAAAGAATTACACGCGGATCACGACACGCACATGTCAGTCCGCGACATATTGGAACTCAACCGGCACAAACAAACCTTGCGCTTGCGCCGATCCATTAAGAAGCACCCGCACATGCGATGTACAGCTGTACACGGAAATACAGTCGTACATGACACATCAGTAATTCTTACCAACCAGAACTGTTAATGTATGAATGGATAACACAAAAGAACGCGTATTTATGTAATTGTATGGACGAATGGACGAATGACAGCGTATACTTACCTGTACTAACAGGGGAATGATCACGTATTTTCAGTTTTACCGAATTGACAATCACGGCACTATATAATACATGAGCTACATATTTGTCCACATAGTGAACAAACATGTCGACAAAAAAGAATGACGCAACGTTCCGAATCGTACACAAGCCGGGAGAGGAATGAACCCGTGAACACCTAAGTTCATAGGGAGTAGAGGTACGAAGACTTCGAGCAAGTGATTCTGCTCGAAGAACAAATAAGTATGAAACCCTCCCTTACGGTTTGAGGAGTAATAACTAAGGTATGCATCTTTCCTTTTTCTTTCAGGGTTTGAGGAATTAAAAGGAGTTTTCTTAGGAAAAAAGCGCGGGAAGGATTCGGAGCAATCCGAAAGGGGTCTCGAACCCTTCCCGTGGCGCTTTCAAGGAGTCACCGGGGGGTTTTTAGACGGTAAGAGTCCGGCACTACCCACGCGGTCAGCACTTGGAGCCAAGGCTCCCTGATCTTTCTGCGTGGGTGTCCATGAGGATTTCCCCCCACGATCAATAACATCGTGATCATCATTGGAACAATCACGTGAATCAATCACGTTTGGCAAAACTCGGGTTAAACTCTGCGACGCGTGTTCACTCATTATATTTAATCAACCGACTTCTGTAAATGTGATTTCCTTTTTTATATATTAAACGCGCTTTAAACATCACAACGTGCTCAATTATTTTATCGCGAACTCACAACATCCTATCCGGAAATCAGCAATTAAACTCGGCACATCTCAAACATGAACCGAATTAGAAAATTAAACAGGATTGAAACCTGGTTTATTCAAATTAAGTTCTCTGTTGTTGTCCGCCGGAGATTCCCTCCTTTGCCGGGAGGGCCGGGAATTACAGCGTCCGTCCGTTGTATCCGACTGGAGCGATCTTCGACGTTTTCCAATGCAGCTCCTCGTCTACTTAACGCCGACGTCTGCTGCCTCGATCCTGACGTCGGTGCTCGTGATCGCTGTAGGAACACAAGTGAACAAATATGGGCTAACGGCAATGTTAGAGCCGCAAGGTGAATCAGTTCAACAGCGTGCTCAGTGGACTGTATTTTCCAGAGGCTTTTCGCACTCCGCATCGGTCTTTCGAATTACTCCGAAAAGAGACCGGAACCGTATGCGTTGATTACTCAACGAACGGTGTTCTGCTGCTACTGCTCACCGCCTCGTTGCACTGTGTAAGAGTGGTGGCCTCTGTAGGACCTCAAGTCTCAGCACTATGCGGAACCGAATTCTATCAGCCGGGCTGAGACCCGTGGAGTGGTGAGATGCAGAATAAAGTGCAGGGTTACCTGGAACAAGCATGTCCCGTATTCGTTCACTTCACGAATACGGGGGCTGCTCCTTCACGTATGTCCTCTCTAGGAACCCCAGGAGACAGCCGTCGGTTGAATGTTCGCGGATACCCGAAGGGAATCGAGGTATCCTTCGCCGTGCAGGTCGCACTCTATGGATGCTGTATTCACCAGCGATTGGGGTCCGCACGGTTGAACAACCGACACATAATCCACCGGGCAGTCCTCGTCGAAATGCAACCTCACGCGCGCAAAAATGGTGGTAACAAGTACATACTGACTATTATCGATTTGTTCTCCAAGTGTGCATGGGCTGTACCGCTTAAGACTAAAAGTGGGGTTGAGGTATCTAAGGCTTTCACAAAAATATTTCAGAATCGATACCCAAAAGATTTGCAAACTGATCAGGGAAAAGAATTTTACAATATTGAGGTGCAAAGAGTCTTGAGGAAATATGGTATTAATCATTATTCGTCACACTCGATAATAAAAAGAGAACGATTCAATCGTACATTAAAGAACAATATGTGGAAAATGTTTACATAATGGATCGTACAAATGGCTCAATGCGCTACCGTGATTGCTAGAAGAATATAATATGAGAAAGCATAGAACCATAGGTATGCGACCGCGTGACGTAAAATCTACGAACGTTGCACAACTCTTGGACACTGTGTATAGTAACATCAAGATTGCTGGTTCAACACGATTCAAGGTTGGCGATCACGTGCGTGTGAGCAAATTTAAAACTGTTTTCGAAAAAGGCTATACGCCGAACTCGACTACAGAGGTGTTCAAGATAATCAAAGTGCAAGCAACTAATCCAGCAACTTATTTGCTGCAAGATTCCTGTGGAAGACCTATTGCCGGCGGATTTTACGAGTATAAATTGCATCGCGTTGCCGATCCAGACGTATATCTAGTAGAAAAAGTGTTGCGTAAAAAGGCGGATAAGGTCTATGTGAAATGGCTAGGATTGAATAATACACATAATTCGTGGATAAACAAAAATAATGTATTGTAAAAAAGTAACATTTTTTTCAAGAAAAAATAAATTATATAATATTTACAACGGTATTCGATAATGTCCCCAAGGTAGTGTACGTGTGGAATTAGGTATAATATATCGCTTGTCGTCATATGGGCTTAGAGCAAGTTTTCTTTCTGTCATGGTATAGACGTTATGCAATTTCGAAGTTATTCGAGACTGTTCACACGTCATTTCAATTTCACTGCACAAACATTGAATATAATCATCGAACATTATCGTTCTTGCAATAATATTACTT
>NW_017179823.1:4321-4736 GCF_001652005.2 Ceratina calcarata
GCTTCCGACTCGTCTCGATGAAGTTGCTGCAGTGCTGCATTGTCGTCACTGCTCTGGCCGCCAGCTTGTGGTGCCTGAAACGACGAAATAAAATTATGCAGTACGCACGTTGCTAAAACAATTTTTTCGGCGTACTCCGGTTTGGCCTTCAACCTTCGATTGTATAATCTAAACCGTTGCGTTAAGATGCCGAAAGCATTTTCTACCACACGCCGTGCACGAGACAAACGGTAATTGAAAATTCTCTTATCATTTGTCAATTGCGAGCCCGGGTATGGTCGCATCAGATAAGATTTCAAAGGGAAGGCCTCATCTCCGACAATGACATAAGGAGCAGTGATGTTTGTACCGGGCAACGCTGTATTGTCCGGTACATCTAACGAATTACTTCGTAGCCGCTGACCCAGAGCAGAAT
>NW_017179824.1:0-594 GCF_001652005.2 Ceratina calcarata
GACAGTCATACCTCAGACTCTAGATCCATGATAAAATCAAATCAGAGCTCGTTGATTTAATTAATTACTCTTTTAATTACATTATAAAGAAAGTCATTTTTGCTTGTTCTGTTTCGTTCGTAGACACGTATTTTGCAAGGGGTCGTACGTATAGGGTATATCTAAATACTTGGTTTGCTTTAATTGTAAGATGAAACGCAGAAATAGACTGTTCGTATCAGGCGACAAACAGGAAGCTCTCCTCTCCACGTATTTTATTCTGTTCTTACCTCGGCAATCGCTTCCTCTTTGAGCGTCGGCGCGTGCATACGCATCGTGGAACGCGTTTCTTTTGCCTTAAGGCTCAATCTCATGGGCACGAAACACATCGTGCTCTGCTGTAACAGTTACTTTTACGCGCTGACCTACTTACTATTCTAGCAGTCGAATCTAAGTACCACGATAAAAAGTGGGTCACCCTGAAATAATTGTTGGGTTTCGCGTGTTAACTGGCCGGCGAAAGGATCTTCCGGTTTAGTAATCATCTTTCCGTGAATGGTACTGATATGAATCAGACTAATACGTATCAAAAGATAAATTCGTCTTTTTGGATCA
>NW_017179825.1:0-595 GCF_001652005.2 Ceratina calcarata
GATCGGACTTCACTTCGTTTTTCTGAATCAGATCGACAGGGTGTATTTGCTTGTGTGTATTGTGACCTTTTTTTCCAATAAATTCGTGAGAGCCATTTAATCGACGTATCATTGAAATCAATCACGGTTCATTTACTCGCTTCACCTTTTCGGGGTGAACAACATTGGTAGTAGATGGATGTATAAAATAAAATCAGATTCTACAGGCAGGATTGTGCGATACAAAGTGCGATTAGTGGCACAAGGATATAGCCAGAAAAGGAATGTAGATCATTTCGAATCATATGCACCAGTAACGAATATTTCAATTATTAGATTGCTGTTAGCTATGTCAGTTTGCCAAAATTGGATTGTACATCATTTAGATGTAAAATGTGCATATTTATATGGTCATTTAAAGGAAGAAATATTTATGGAATTGCNAACTGAGAACGGATTTAGAGACTGAAGACAAATAACTGTGTTTATATGTACAGTAACGATCTCATATTAGCCGTTTATGTTGACGACATTATATTATTTTCTAAGAATGTAGATACGTTAGAACAAGTTAAAATATTACTAATGTCGAAGTATGAAATTAGGGATTTAGGAA
>NW_017179826.1:0-594 GCF_001652005.2 Ceratina calcarata
GAATCTAAGTTGATCCTTATTAATCAATAAAAATTCTTCACGTTGGAGAAAATAAAATCTACAACGACGTACAGAGAATTATCTTTGAATTCTGTAAAAACGGTGAACGTCCGCGGGAGTGGAACGTGCAGTTAATGGCACTATTAGCCAGTTAGGCGCAAAGATAATTGACTTTCCTCGTGGCGAAACTTGATAGCGACCGGTTGTGGCTAGCCAGGAAACCGATTTCCCTTTTGTCCACACTTTGCCGATTCGTTCGCGCTATAGATAGCTTCTATACAAATGGCTCCGTTTCGATCTTTGCCAAATGCCAGCCACGCGGCTGTTCAAGTCGGCGGCGAAGAGTAATCACTTCAGCAACCTTGAAACCGTCACATTCTTGGCTAATTGTACTAGCGAGTGTCAGAAAACAGTATAAAAGGATTTTCAGGTTTATTGTTAGAATCTTGCTAGCTGCAATTTCTCAGGACTCTCCGCTCGAGGAGAATTTCTTTTAATTCTCAATAAAAATTCGAATGATTTATTATTAATTCACTTCCAATGTAAATTTTATTTTTTGTGAGAATTAAATTTATTATTGCAATTTATGAGAAT
>NW_017179827.1:0-594 GCF_001652005.2 Ceratina calcarata
TAAAACGTGTATATCATATACTTCATTAATGAATTGGAAAAGATCAATACATTTTAATGAGCTTATGAAATACAAGTTCATAATAATTAAATTAAATTCAGTATTGCCTTAATGAGTTTCGTCGAAATGCTGGTTGACAATTTGCAGGCATAACTGATTGATATATCCAAGTAATCGCCAACGTGAATCTCTGCAAACAAAATTACAAGCAGTGTATGTAATATACATCACAATTTCGAGATAATATTCTCAGTTAATAAAATAGAAAAATTTGTAATACTTTCCCTGTGCTAATGTTGTATTACCATCAGCCTATTTTTGTCCACAACAGGTCATGTCAGTCTCCCACATTCTACAACCGTAACTTTTTAATTCTCAAGTTACTAGAGAAAAATTAAATTGCTTCTCGCATCTGGATTCAGTTTCATTTACTAACGTCCATCCTGTCGAATACAATTTGGAACAATAATCCACTGACAGACGTTTTAATACTTTAAGATACTTGTTCATAGTAGTAGTAATTTCTCAATTCAATGTCTCTTACAATTAACCTCCCACAACTGATTTTACAATTAACTACTCACAACTGATTTT
>NW_017179828.1:0-594 GCF_001652005.2 Ceratina calcarata
TTCGTCCGTATTTCGATCCCCACTATTATTCCCCTCATGTGCTATGCCCAAAATCACTGCATACCCTCACCAAATATTGGTCCCCACCATGTTCGCGTCGTCCCCATTTTCCGGCGGAGGGAAAAATGATCCCAGCCCTGGTTCAAAGGTATCAGATAGGATAACACAGTTTTAAGGCGCCAATAGATACCGCGTGGACAAAAGTTAAACGGATCGAAAAGGGCAACAAAATTGATACGCGTAATAAAAGCGACGGCACGCGGTTCGCAGTGGATCCGTGGGAAGTTTCGAGGATAACGAGCAATCGGTCGTAATGGTCAAATGGATGGACGCGAAGGATTCCGGGAACGAGCAACGGTTCCAATGCAAGCGAATGCTAATTGCTCTTAAGTTAATTGAGGGGTGCTAAGAACGAAATTGTTGTATAAGCTCGCGCAGCAGCAGCAGCAGTGCTCCGACCCGGGAAACAAAGTGGACAATTGCCCTTGGGCGAGAGGAGTCGTCTGTACCGTACGTGCTCGCTTCGCAGGACTGTGTTATCCGAGCGAGCAACGGCGGCAGCCCCGAAACAACGGGCTCGAAAACAAGGGTAAA
>NW_017179829.1:0-594 GCF_001652005.2 Ceratina calcarata
GTTTTAAACTTTTGGCAGAGATCTTACGGCTCATACTTAAATTATTGCAAGTATTTTTTATTGAAAGTATTTCTTATTGACTCAGTTTGTATCTTCGAGCATTTGTTCGATGTATCGATTGAGTCGGTTCACGAATCGACGCGACGATTGAACGTGAACAAAGAGCGGAAGCTCTGGCCGTAACGTGCGTACACGGGCACGCGTTCCTCTCTTTCGTAGACTCCGTCCCGTTCCGTTGTTCGATCAGTATAAATAGGATCAATCAATTAATTGATTGTAACCCTCTGCCGGTCGTTAGCTCGACGTACGTTCGTTTAAACCGCGTTTTAAAGAGGAAGCGTCGTCACTGAGAGTACTCGGTTTCGGAAATTGCTTACGATTTCTTGATTTAATATAAGCCAGTGGTGGGCAAACTTTTTTAATGGGGGGCCACAAAGTTTAACAAAATTCTAGAGGAGGGCCAGAATTATAGAAAAAATGCACTTTATACTTCTCGACCGTGAAAACGTAATTATAGCGGGCCATATACTATCCATGTCGATGGGCCCTCGGCGGGCCGGATTAAATAATTTCGCGGGCCGGAGTTGGCCCGCG
>NW_017179830.1:0-3702 GCF_001652005.2 Ceratina calcarata
CTTCATCCACTCCCATTGCCTTTCCCTCTTTCAGCTTCCTTACTGCCTCTCTAACCTCCTCCATCCTTAATTCCTCTTTCTCCCCTTTTCTTCCTTCTCTTCCCCCTAGTCTCACCCTCCTCCCTACCCCCCTAATAGTCCCATAAAGTACTCCCTCCACTCTTCCTCTCCTATTTCTTCATTTCTTCTCTTTCTCTCCTTCCTCCCCCTATTTACTATCTCCCATACCTTGTTTTCTGTTCTAGCCTCTGCTACCTCCTCTATCAGCCTCTCTCGTTCCTCCTCTTTTTTCCTCTCACACGTTTCTTTATACCCCCTCCTTTCCTTTCTATATTCTTCTCCTGACCCTCCCCTCTTTCTCCATTCCCTTAGCTTCTCTCTCACCTCCGCTTTCTTTGCCCTGCACTTCTCGTCCCACCACGTCTTCCTCCTCTTTCCTCTCTACCAACCTCCTTCCATCTCGCTCCTTTGCATTTCCTCCTTTATCATCTCCACCGCCTCATTCACCAACTCCTGAATCCCTTCCCCCTCAACTCTCTTCCCTGCCATCCCTTTTTTGAATTCCTCCTTCATCTTTCGCGACCAGTGCCCACTCCCTACTTTTCTCTCTCTCCTCTCCTCCTTTCTCCTCACCCCCCTGCCCCTTCTAACCGTCACTATCAGTGGGTGGTGATCCGATCCTATTCTTTCCCCCACCTCCATCTTTTCTATCTCCTCCCTCGTGTTATCCTCCACCATTACGTAATCTATTACTGTCTCCGCTCTCCCTCCTGTGAACGTGTATTCGCCCTCCTCGTCTCCCTCTACATCTCCGTTCAGAACCCCTCATCCTACCTCTTCTATCAGTTTGATCAGTTTCTTTCCCTCGTTGTTTACCTTTCTATCCTTTGATCTTCTCTCCCCCTCCTCCTCTGGCTCCCTTACTTTTCCTCCTTCTCTTCCTATCCTCGCGTTGAAATCGCCCCCTACAATTACCCTCTCCTTCCCTGTCCGTGTCTCCATCCACCCTCTTATCTCCTCCAGCTTCCTGTCCGTGTCCCCGTTTATGTACACCGCTACTACCCTCCACTCCTCCTCTCCCGCTCTTACTCCTCTCTCCGTCAAACCCTCAATTTCTTTTCCTTCCACCTTCTCCTCCCTCGCCATCTCCTCTCTCACCCCCATTAACATGCCACCTATTGCCCTTCCTTTCTTGTTTTTCCTCTTTGCCCACAGCTTAGTCCACCTATATCCCTTCGGCAGTCTGTTTACCACCTTTCCCCATTTCTTCTCTTCCAGCCAGGTCTCCAGCTATCACCTCCCATTCTCCTATCTCCTTCCAAAATTCCTTATCTTTATTCTCTATTCCCGCCACGTTCCAGAAACCTATTCTCCAATTGCCCTCCTCTCCTCTTCCCTCTTCCTTCCTGCTTCCTCTTTTCCCCCTCTGTCCGTCCTCCTCTCCTGGTTTTTTGCATTCTTCTCCACCTCCTCACCCCCAACTGCTCTTATTCCCTTCCCCTCCTCGCCCCTGCTCTTTGCTCCCCTGCCCTCCTCTCCTCCGGCCATTCTCTCTCCCATTTATCCCTCACCGTCTCCCGCTCTCCGTCCCACACCCACACTTTTCTCTCGACCGTGATCCTCCCCAGCCCCACCCTCACCTGTCTCCCTTTCCTCCTCTCCTCGTCTCCTATCCTTCTCAGCTTCCATTGGACCCTTCTCTCCTCCCACGTTAAGTCCTCTTCCACTCTCTCCTTCTTCCCTCGCAACTTCCACTTGTTCCTCATCACTTCATCTTTTTTCCCTGCGCTCTCCAGCCTTACTTCTATCATCCTCCCCCCTCCCCTCTCCCCTACTCTTCTCAGCTCTCTTGTCCCCTCTATCCCTCCCTTCACTCCGATCCTCGCCATCAGTCTTTCCACTACTTGCTCAACTGTTCCCTCCGTCTCTGCCTCCTTTACTACTATGTTGTTCCTTCTTACCTCCTTTTCCTTTCTCTCCAACTTCTTCTCTATCTCCTTCAGCCTCTTTTCCACTCCCTCCTCCCGTCCCACCTCGTTCTGTCCCCCCTTTGTCTCCCCTCCCTCCCTTCCTCTCTCCCTTTCCAAATTCACTACCCTCTTTTCTATCTCCTCCATCCTCTTCTTCGCTCCCTCTAGCTCTCTCAGCTTTCCTTCCGCTTCTCCTAACCTTTTCTCCATCCTCTCTTTCTCATCTCTCCATCTTTCCTCCCCTCTTCTCATGTCCTCCCTTATCCTTCCTACCTCCGCTCCCACCGCCTCCATCCTCTCCCATGTCCTTTCTCGTTTCTTTCCGCCATTCCCTCCATTCCCTCAACAATTCCTCCATGTTCCCCTCCCCCCCAATCTTACCCTCCGGAGACCTCACCACCCTCTTGCTTTTTCTGAACATCCACTCCTCCTCCAGCTCCTCCTGCTCTTCCTCCTCCGCCATCTGCCTTTTCCTTTTCCACATTTCGCCTAGGTCCCCATAACTCCCTAATGAGGCTCCCCTTTCCCTCATCAACTTTTGCGCGTTCGTTTTCCTCCCCCTTTTCTTCGCCTCTTCGTCTCCCCACTCCGCTTTTTCCTCCTTTCTTTCCATACTCCTCTTTTCCTCCTTTTCCTATCCTTCCTTCTACATCTCCTTTTCTCTTTTTCTCCACTCTACCTGCCCCTTCAATCTCCACTCCAATCTCTCGCTTCCTTATCTTTTTCCTTTTCTCCTTTTCCAACCTGCCCAGCCTCGCTTTCTATTCTACTCCTTTCTCTTCCGCCGCTTATTAGCTTTACACACTTCACCCTGCTCCCGTCCGATGTCACCACCGTCCCTCCTTTCCCTCCCCGCTCCTCGTCTCCTAACTATCTATCTCCCACCTTCCCTTCACTCCTCTCCTCCCGCTTGCTTTCTCCTGTCCCTAACCTCACTTCACTTCTTTCCAGCCCTTTTTCTTCCCACTCCCTGCACTTTCCTGCACCCCTATATTCTCTCCCTTATCCTCACCCCTTTCCTACCTCATTCACCCTACTCTCTCACTCCACCTCTACCTATCCACCCTATATTCACTCTCACTCTCACGACTTCGCACAATTCACTCCTTTACTACACGCACCGGAAACGGAAGTCCAAAGGGCCTAGCTGGATAAGGGGGTCAAATGTGCCCTTGAGCCGAATGAAACGCCGTTTGCGCCATTCGATAGCTTATCAAAAAAGAAACGTTCACTCCAATTTTTAGCCCTATATATCAACCAGGGGGGTAGTAATCGGGAAAATTCGAAAAATCAGTTTTGTGAGGTTTTCTCTTATTTAGCGCCTCGCGAAAAATCTGAGAAAATTCTGACATATTCATAGTGTCACTGGACATGTCTGAGAATTTTTTCAGATTTTTCCCTTGCAAAATATAGCCGTGAAAAATAAAAGAGTGTTACAAATAATTTTTGCACATAGAAATCTTGAGACGACTACATTTATATTTTTATGGTAGATGCGTATTGTTGCAAGGATTGTTCATGAATTTTTTCAGATTTTTAGGATTGGTGCGTCAATGTGAAAAAAATCAAAAACTATATATGTCTCATGTTCAAGTACGGAGACGGAAGACGAATTTCCACCGACGGCCGTAACGTAGTGCCGAAGACTGGAGACCAGTAATTGCAGCGTACTTTTTCATTTAAAAATATTTTAACAGCATGTGCTACATGTTTTATGTTTGTAGTGTAGTTG
>NW_017179830.1:5907-8739 GCF_001652005.2 Ceratina calcarata
ATATTACACTATTTATCACATTTCATAAAAAATAGATAATTTTTGGTATGGCAGTCTATGCTTAAAGTGAAACGGTATATTGTGTTCTCTAATTTCTGTTAGGTTTCTTGTTAGCGGGTTACTGCCTAGTTGGTTTTTGTAAAAGTTTACTGCTAGTTCGTTACTTACGCTAGTTTTTTATAAAGTCTAATCTATATTTTTGCCACTGTTTCCTCCTCCTATTCCTATTTCTTATCATTTCCTTTATGTGTTCAGGTATCTCATCTTGTATTGCTTTTAGTGATTTATTCGGTATAGTTTCTGCTATGGCATTTTGTATTTTATTTGTTAGTTTTTGGACCTCCTTTTCTAATTGTTCCCTTGTACTTACTATTGCATTTATTTTTATTTCTTGGTTCAGTTTGTGTTTAAAATCTTCCCAGTTGGCATTCTTGTAGTCCAGCCCTACTTTTTCTATTGTATTTATGTCTTGTGATCCTAATTCCATTGTCACAGGATTATGATCTGAACTTAGTTCATGAAGGACTTTCATTTCTGCGATGTCTCTTACATTCTTGTTGAGTGCTATGTCTATTGTGGATGCCGGTTGTCCATTTGTTGGGTAGTGTGTATGCTCGTTAGGATACAGGATATTGCAATTGTTCTTTGATACATAGTTGTATATTTTTCTTCCTTTGCTATTCAAATTATTATTATTCCAGGTTGGATGCCGTGCGTTGAAGTCTCCCAGTACTAACATTTTGTTTCCTAGCTTTAAAAGCTTGTCTAGCTCTTTGGTCTTAAAATGATTGGATGGATTATTATATATTCCTATGATATACGTTCTGGAGGGAAGTCTTATGCCTATGTATTCAAGTGAGATATCATTGCTCAGCATTACCTGTTTGTATATTATATGGTTTCTAATTAACATTAGAATCCCTCCTGATGATCTATGTGTGTTGTCTTTCCTAATGCATGCATAATTTTTTAGTTTAATTTTGGTTGTTTCTCTGAGCTTGTGTCATAGATTATGAATATGTCTATTTTCTGTCTATTAATAAACTCTTTGACTTCTCCAATTCGGCCCTTCAAGCCATTTGCATTCCAGATACATATTTTTATGTTCTTTTTTTTTAACCATCCAATTTATCACAGAAGCCTATAAATATTTCAAATTGCTGGACCTTTGTTTTGCATTGCTTTAGCTGCACTCTGAGTTCTTTGACAGCTTCCAACATTTCTCTTACGTTACACATCTTATTTATTTCCTTCAGCTCATTCACTAAAAGTGACATGTCATTTAATTCGCCTCTTACCTCATTAGTTTCACTATTGCATCGCGATTGCACTGTCCTACTGGCATATGTGTTTTCCTTAGATTGTGTCCTGCTAATCCATGCATTAGATAGCACATTCAGTTTCTGATTTCTGCTCATACTGGGGAATGAAGTTTTATCTTGTACATTGGGTACTTTCTTCAGTCGAAGTGACTCCCTTGGTCTGTATTCTCCAGTTCTGGACTTTGTTGCTATCCATTCTACTCTTTTTTGGTAGGCTTCGCAGACTGTAGCATTTGCTGGATGGTCACCTTCGCAGTTGACACATTTTGCTGGTAGACTTTTAGGTTTTGTGCAGTCTTTTGTGAGGTGCTTTTCTGCACATTTTAGACATGCTGGTTCTGCATAGCAGTTAGAAGTAGCATGTCCCCATTCTTGGCATCTGTGGCATTGCGTGGCTCTTCTTTTGGTTTTGTAGTCCTCCCATGTGATCTTTATATGGCATATGTACCGTATGTTATTATTTAGAAATGAGAGTTTTGTTGCAGCTGGTAAAGAGGTCATGTACAGAGGGGTTACTGTGCCCTTCATAACATGCACATTTGATACTGGTAAGCCTTGTGCTATGAGATCGTCTTTTAGCTCTTTTTCTTCCATCCTTGGATGCAGTCCTCTGATGACGAATGTTTTTCTTCTATCGTTGTGTAGTGTATAGGTATGAAATTCTATTTTCCTTTTCTGATATTCCTCTTTCAGACTTTTGTAATCCTCCTGTGTTGTTGTAAAGACCTCAGTTTTGTCCCTGTGATATTTGATGTAATATTTGCTTTTAAGTGTCTGTTTGAGGGTATTTATAAATCGTCCATGGTTTTCTGTATTACCATGTATTACTAATGGAGTTGGTCTTTTGGTTTTCTGGTCCTTCATTTGTTTCTTGTTAGTATCGCTTGTATTTTGGCTTACCTCCTCATTTTCAGTGTCCATAACAGACTCTTCATCACTTGAGAGTGCTTCAAATCTGTTGCTGCATGAAATTGGCATGGTGTTTCTCAATTGTTTGGTCCTTTTAGTATTTCTTGCTTCTTCCATTGTACCACTGACCCTTCGGCGTTTGGTCGGCTTGGTAATGATGTTGTTTATGTTGCAAGAGTTTTCTACATTTTCTTCAATTTCTATGTTGACGTCCCCTGAAGAGACGCTTTGTCGTGTGTTGAGGTTATGTTCGCGTTGTATTTTGTATTCCTCGTTGCTGTTTGCAATTATTCCCGAGTATTTGCACTTTGGGTTGTGTAGGTGTGTTCTATTGGGCTTTCGCACTAAGAGATCACAATCACTTCAATCTTTTTACTAATTTTCGTATTTTTCTATTCTCTGAGCGGAGACGCGCACCCAGCGATCGCAGCGATCCCATCCCGTCCAGCGATTACTGGACTCCAGTCTTCGCCACTACGCTACCGCCGCCGTTGGAAACTCGTCTTCCGTCTCCATACTTGAACATGGGACATATATAGTTCTTGATTTTTTTCACATTGACGCACCAATCCTAAAAATCTGAAAAAATTCATGAACAATC
>NW_017179830.1:10729-13294 GCF_001652005.2 Ceratina calcarata
ATCTCGAACTGACAAAAGAAAAATGCCAACGATACGCGGAGTTCCCAAGCGGTCACCCATCTAAGTACTATCCGCGCCCAATGCTGTATAACTTCAGTGATCGGACGAGAACTGGTGCTTTGCAACATAGAATGATCGTTGACGGAAACTACAGCCGAGGAGGAGATGAACAATTAGCCCAAATAGCCAACACTAAGAATAAGATGTTGATTCTTAATAAGAAGAGACCTCTATTAACGACCGAATGTTAATTATCAGTTCAGAAATAGTTTTACATTGAGAAATTAGGTCCTATTATTCGCACGAAACGCCGTGCGTGTTTCATTTAACTGCACTTCTAAATGTATGTTGCCCCTTATTAGATAGTCTCTGTGAAATCCAAGATGTTTAATGGTTTTTTTATGTGTTATTGCCTCCTTTTGTTTTGTATCCGGATTAGTTACGTTTATATGAAAAGTTTTGACTGCTCTTTTATTTTTAATAGATATAAACTTAGAGGTGTCCGGAATAGTATCGTTTCGCATTTGGTCGGATTAACACGGAGGTTCCAACTTATGTAATACCTGTTGACTTTCTCAACAATTGTCTCTAATTTATTACGGATATCAGATGTTATCAGCTGTATATACTATCACATCGTCTGCAAAAGCAATGGCCTTAACATCGCTATCTTCGGTATTAGATATATAACTTAGAATAGTTTTAATAGATCCGCTGTGTATAAATTAAATAATATAGGAGAATTAACCGTTCCTTGCTGGAGGCCCTCAACTATATTGAATGTTACGGTAGAAAAGTGAATTCCATCTCACGTTATGAATGTTCTATCTTTAATCATGTTTCATATTAATAAGAGCATGTGCATGGGGAATTCTTTTTTCTTCAGTTTATATAGTAGTCCGTTCATCCATACCGAATCAAAAGGCCCTTTAAAGAATTAATAACTATAATTTAGAATAGCCAATTGAAACTGTATGTATAAATGATGTGTATTAAAAGGACAGATGACCGGAGTCCGGAGGAAAAACAAGTAATGAAAATGACGCAGGATTAAATTTAACTAAATTTTCAAATTTATTCGATAAAAATAAAAGATCTTTGCATTCTTCATATGAAAAATAGAAAAAGAAATAGAAAATAGAACGAGGAAATTGGCAACGCCCCGGTCTGGTCCTCTGTTACCGTCGAATTTCTACTCACCGAAAAACAGAAAAACTGAAATTCTCTATTATCTCATGTTTACACGTGTCGACTTACAGCCTGCGAGTTGATACCACTTGCAGGTGTTTACGTGAACTGTAATTCGTTCGGCACAAAAAGCAAAATATTTCCTTAAAACGATTCTTAAATTTGTTTTGAAATGAGAAATCACCGCGCTCAACACCGGTCCTTTGTTTAACAGAAACGATCGGCTGCAGGCTCAATGCTATCCGAACATTGCAATAACGAATGAAATAACAATAATAATAAACAGATATACGTACAGTATAATTATTTTATAAGTTTGAATTTGTCTGATAAAGTAAATTACAGGTATATGTGTGAAAATAGTATAAAATAATTTAAAAAATCAATTCTTACATTTTCTAGATGTCGAATTATTATGATTTAAAGGATTATGTTTACGCTCGTGGTTAATTGGGTGATTGTTCGAGCCTTGATGAAATATTGCACGTGGTGTGCCGACTAATTTAAATCACTATAACCGATTTCGAAGGACCACTCCGTTTAAGGAGACTAAAACTCAAGGAATGAGGTTGACTGTAATTATGTTTTATTGATGCGCGTAGCGGCTTACAATGTTATCCGTACGACGGACGCTAGATTTCTATGACTAGAAGAAGTTTTTGGCGATTGGCAGTGGTTGAGCAGCCTAGGTGACAATGAAACGCCTTGAAATAACGGTACTTGGGAATTTTCTACCCTTACGCGGTCGGTTGGTCGGTAATAAACCATCACGAATCCTTGGGTCAAAAAATGTGTTTTCGTCGATGAGGATGTTATAGCCCTGGAAAGGGCTAGATTCCTTGTCATCTGTCGCTCGGTAACAGTCAGCGAGTATTGAAATGTGGCGACTAATCATTTCGACACATTAGGTCATCGGTTCGAGATGCGCTCGAAATGTAGAGCATGTCGAAACGGCGACTAAGCGTTTCGACATAATTAAGGCACTTCGAGATGCATACGAAAACCAGGACATGTCGAAATGATTAAAGAAAATTAGGATGCTGACTCTTTAGCTTTTCGGCTATAAAGCTTAGCCATCGGGGCCTGTATGTCAGTTCGGTTTTTCGTCTCTTAACCCGCGACTCTGTCCGAGTCCTCATCGGTTTCGAAGCATCGTTCAGCTGATTCCCTGAATCACAAGATTCTTAAACGGCTTACCCGAGGGACGAACGCATTGCCTAGAAACCGCTGGGAACTCGAGAAGTCCAGTATAGAAATAAACACGTAATATCGCGAAGTGACTAGTGTCAGCATAAAGGCCGTTGACACCCGAACCGCTGATTAGGCTGAACTAAGAAACAGCTGGTATGTAACCGAGTATTAAATATTAAAGAATAT
>NW_017179830.1:14529-17514 GCF_001652005.2 Ceratina calcarata
ACCGTTTAAAATGAATGATTTATTTTGAAAAATTTTAAAACATTAATTAGAACATAGTAGAATCGACAAGAATAAGCATCAAATTAATTGATTAGTTTTCCAAATTCAATAGATACATATATATAAAATTTTCAATTTCTCGATCAGGACAAGCCGAAGCTTGTAAATAGGATAATTGTTAACGGTCCGATTATACATTGTATTTGACAACGAGCTGATTAGCTCACAATAAATGTTCTGTGTCGTAATAACGCATTGATATTAGCTATCCGACCCCGTCCATCAGGGAAGCTTGCGGAAAGCCAAAAAATCCGCAACAACCGAAGAAGAGGGAAACAGGGTAACTTAAATAAAACTATGAATCCTTTTATCAACAATTGTTTATTGAACCGCCAACACTGCCGGCGATTCTTGAATTTCAATACAAATTTCTTGTATTTATTTTCGGCTTGTTAGCGAAGACTGAGACCGTAACTTCTATCGTCTGTCGCTGTAAACAAAACAAGAAGACAAGACGATTTTATTAATTTGAATTAACGACTGAACAACAGCCGCGAACTGTGAGGGATTATGCGAAAGAGAATACTCTTTCCTTCGTCGCCCTTATTTTTCCATACTGAATTTCGGTAAACCGAAGCAGTGCTCGCGATACGCTGCTTACAATTGTACGCATAGCTACTGTGACTATACGAAGAAGTCCGGGTCATAAATGTGACCTCCTACCGGCATCCTTGGTACGCCTAGAAGCTACACTCTTTCCTGGTACACCTTCACCAGGGCTCGCCTGAAGCGTGTATTATTCGCGAAACTTTGCAGTATCGAGTGAAGATCTAATACCCGACCCTTGACGAATCCGTCGATCCCTCAACCGACGGTCGACCAACAATTGGACACTGACCCGTAACGTAATCCGCTGGCAAAATACGACCTCCTGTTCGTATCTCGTTCCTTACAAAGGAAAATCAGTGCAAGGGCAACCCAAGGACGAATCGAGAGAAATATCTTTCGATTCGTTTCTGCGAAAATTCAAAAGGATTGCGAGGAACTGTAAGACAGCCTATGCCTCGTCCTTTTCTGTGATAATTTCAGCCTATAAATTCTTCTTTTGCGAAATAGTGAAACCACTATTGAAATCGTTCCGATCTGTTCACTTTCACGGCTATGGGCTGACAACCCGCGGAGCTCCGCTTGTAAATCGAGAAAAACTAATCCTTCGCTATGCAGCGTAGTCAATGTACTAGTCTGTCCTTTTCTATTACATATTATACTTGGAGCGAGAACATCTGTTCCGAGAATTGGAATGCGAATTCTCGTTATCGGCGATTCCAGTCGGCAAACGGGGTTGTTATTTTCTCTTTCGATACGACTCGCGTCGACTTATCAGTATAAAAAACGTCGCACCGTTTCTTATACTCAAACGATTCAAAATCTTACGCTTTATTAAAATTTGATTGCAAAAAACCGAGAAAACTTCGTAAACTTTCTTTTTTAACTTTAAAACACCGTTCTTTAAACAACTATTATCATTATTATTATTATTATTACAGTTGGAAATTATGGAAAGGAATTAAATTATTATTATCATTATTATATGTATATGAGATTAGAATTTTGAAGACATAATATTTGTCACATTTTTAATAAAAATAAATATCGTTTTATAATTACAATTGAAGTGTAATGTACTAATTTATTATAATAAGTTTGACTGATTTTTAATTAATAAATTTTTAATAATCAATAGAATTTTATGAAAAAGAGAAAAAGAAAGAATAATAATTATAAGATAAATATTTCATAGTTTAATTTATAAAATGATTTAAAATTTCAATGTAAATAAAATCAAACATTTAGAAATCAATATTTTTACATTCAATAATGTTTAATAAATAAAATTATTCTATTGAAAGAAATAAATATTGCTGCTAACGATGAAACAAGAATTTCAATAATAATATTTCAATCTGAACAATTGAAATGATATTGTAACATTCTTCTTATATCTAAAAAACGAATAAAGAAAAAGATTGTACGTGTTTACACCGATAATTATAAATGAAAATTCGATTTTTAATTATTTTTCGTCTCTTACGAAAAATAAAAAATTAATAAGAATCAATGAATAAATTTATTAAAAAGAATAAAAATTACACTCACCAATAAAACATATATTATTCATTTATTTTATTAATATTTTTATTACAGTTAGACACGATATCTAGCGTAATCTTTTCTTTTACATTCTGTGTGTGGGCATTTATCAAGGAACACTCTTAGTTATTCATAATATATTTAATAAAAAAGGTTTACATCTGTAGTTATGATCCACTCGCTTCTACTGCGCCATGAGGAACACACTATTGCACTCATCCATACCATACATAATTAACAGTTTCCTTATATAGTCTTCTTGATGTACATACACTCTCTCATTCTCTTGCTCTACTTGTACACCTAGTATATACTTAGCATCCCCCAAACATTTCAGGTCTATCTCCTTTCCTATTCTATTCATACTGTGTACTAGTCTCGGTTTGTGTAAATAGTCTTGGTGCTTCTATATGTTGCAGAGTAATTAATAATAACTATATTTATTACTTAATAATATTAATACATTGATACTGATTACTTTCACGTGTACAAATTGCGTATCATCTTGTTTGAAGATTGAAATGGTGCATGGCTTAAGAGCATTGCTCGGCCTGCAATTATTAACTTAATCCGTGTTTCGAGAATTCGGTTACGAATTCTCGGAAATATACACAAAATTCAAAGAAATACAGACGGTTCCCGAGTATAAGAAACGGAATAACACTTCTTATGCTCGACGCCGCGATGTAAACACCGCTCCGCTCGATAAACGTTGGCCTCCGCGTAACGAGAGTTTTCGAATACGAATTATCGACGAAAGGTGTTTCTCTTTCTGAAACACCTTAATTAGAAAGACATCGCATGTACTCGATTTCTACGCCGCATCGCGGCGAA
>NW_017179830.1:18395-18837 GCF_001652005.2 Ceratina calcarata
CATCCATACAAAGTCAACGTTATCTTCCAAAATAGCATTTAGCGGCTCTAAAATTTTTAATTTATTAGGAATGAATTTACCAATATAGTTTATTGAGCCTAAAAACTGCAATAGGCTATTTTTATTTTTTGGCGTAGGAAAATCGACAATCGCAGCTACGCGTTCTTGTAAAATTTCGACTCCCCGTTCTGATATTTTGTGTCCCAGAAAATTTACTTTCTGTACCGAGAATTCACATTTCTCTTTATTTAGGGTCACTCCTTCATTTTGTAAGCGTTGCAATACTACTCTCAAAATTTTATAATGTTGCTCCTCAGAGCCAGTGTAAATTAGAATGTCATCTATATGGACAATCACGTTTTCTAAGTCTGCAAATACGTCCGAAACCATCTTTGAAAAATAATCGGGGGCACAATTAATACCAAATGGTAAGCGCGTGTAC
>NW_017179831.1:0-594 GCF_001652005.2 Ceratina calcarata
ATTCGCAGAAAAATTTTCGTGACAATCCAGTATCATGTTTTCCCACGTATCGGAAATTGAAGGAAAAAGTGTTCCATATTTTTTAGAATCAGACACAGGAGCGATAATGAGAAGATAAGTTCCGATGATTGTTAAACCACGGATTTCTATGCAAAGTAAAACTTATGGTCTATCGATTTGAATTTATTGAAATTTAATACGAATGCTGTTTGATCTTATAGACATGATATTCTCTTCTGTTTACTATATGTGCTTTTACGCACCTAATTTTATTATAAATGCATAAAATCCGTAGTCTGATGATTATTGTTAGAGATGTAGTAGAGAGTGTAAGCGATTTCAAGTTTCAGTATGTAAGTAGTTCAACATTTGAGTATAAAGGAAGATGAAACCGTGTTTGTTTAACTCTGTCAAGAATGTTAGTGAACAGTAATAAGATAGCTTTTCGTGCGAGCGGAGAAATGAGAAGTGAAGAATAGAATGTCAGATACACTTTCGAAGAAGTAATAATAGAAAAATGAGAAACGAGTACGAAGTACTTATACCTAAGTGAAAAACAATAGCGTGATAGCTGAGAAGAGAGAAAAAAAAAAA
>NW_017179832.1:0-593 GCF_001652005.2 Ceratina calcarata
CGATATTTTATTAAATAATTGACGCACGTCTTAGAGGTTAGAAAAGAGATATTGCTTCTATAAAATTGAGAGGAATCGGTATATTTTTACGGTCGATAAACTCGCGGAGATTTAACGATTCACGGTCGATTAAGTATTCCTGGTTCCCTACGTGTTCGGCTTCCTGTGCATCTGAGAGATAAGCCGCGTGGGATGTTGTTATTACACTTTTCCTTTGCCGGGTATAACCGAATCAGGACGATCACTTTATTGGGGCGCATAACGTCCCTGGCAGCCTCGCAATAACTGCATACCACCAATCGGTAACGGCTTATTAATGCTAATCCGATTACTCGTCTAGCAACGATATTACGTCGATGGAGAACTTTGCTAATTATATCAGACATATTAAAATCTGTTTTTAGACTGTCTTCAATACTTCTCCATTCAAAACCCATTTTTACACGTGATCCATTATTGGTTAACAAATTATGGTCACCTATAGCTATAAAACTGACTCTAATACTAGCCATGCTGAGAGTTGGCACCACTGTTAATGGCGGAATTGGCTATGTTCAAGAATAACAAAATCGAGAGTCTTCGCAGAAAGGCGA
>NW_017179833.1:0-593 GCF_001652005.2 Ceratina calcarata
AATGTACAATTTAATCTGTAAAATTGCTCGGAGTATCAGAAGCTGGATGGATGTTTCGATGTTTAAATAATAAGAGTAATGTCTGTTTAAAATGTTTTGTGAAATTTAAATTTGATATGATCGTAGAAAGTCGATCTTTGGACGTCTCTTTCGGCGGAATCTCTTTGGATGCCCTAACAAGTTCTCGGAGCCGATCATACATATGCAAATATTTGTCTTCGCTCGTTCAATAAATACGGGAATGACGTTCTCCAACATGGCCGGGAAAATCGGACACGTAAATATGTATGCACGGTTATTCTTCCTCTCCCGGAACGGCTAAATCGAACATGAATATTCTGATACGCGATCATTAATTCCGTGCAAGCAAGAACATGGAATCTTTACTCCCTTTGTAATCTTCTGTGAGGAACAAGGTTTAGATTGATGTCAAATAAAACTGTACAGAATAATTCTCTGACTCACATCACAATACAAGAAAGAACAGTAGATTCACTCTGTCAAAAATTGTATTAATGATCTTTAACAAAATCTCAGGAAAATATTTTTTTCTCAAAATTTCGAAAAATGCTTCAAATAAAAATTGTAGGTAT
>NW_017179834.1:0-593 GCF_001652005.2 Ceratina calcarata
ATTTAATTCTGTAAAACGTGTACGTAAATCTCATCTGGACGTAAATATCGTGCGGTTCTCATATTTGACGATTTTGGAATATTGATCGTGTAATGCGAAAGATTTGTGCTCGAAACATAGTCCGCCTTTGAAAACAGCTCGCTCGTGTTTTATTAGTGAATATCTTTTTACAGGGAGGAACTCGATAGGAAGTATTAAAGATGAGAGATCACCACCGTTGATTCTGGTTTTGTTCTGAGTAAATCGGTAATAATTACTTTGTTATTCATTGTTAAATTTAAAGTAGTTGTGTTTCCATAAAGTTTGCTCGTTTAAACGAAACTTCTGTTAATTTATCATCAAAACGTACAATCCAGTGTTATTTGTTTAGAGAAATAAATATATAATTAATAAAACATAGAGTTTCCTGTGAATGTAAATTATACGATTTTGCAATGTCAATCGTGTAATAGATTTGTGGTTCAACATAGTCCCTCTTTGAAAAGGACTCAATTGTGCATTATTAATGGCTATCTTTTTACAGGAAGTAACTCAATACGAAGTATTAAAGATGAGAGATCAGCACCGTTGATTTGGTTTTTGTTGTCGTGAAT
>NW_017179835.1:0-593 GCF_001652005.2 Ceratina calcarata
CAACATATCCGAACAATTTAATATTAATGTAATAAAGTTCAGATTTTCTTACTGTGTAAAAATGAATTGTAAGCTCCTTTAAAGAAACGTGGAAGTACAATTTGCAAAATTTCGATGAATTCTGTTAACTCCTCTGTCACTCCTACCAGTAGATAATGGTTCTGCAAATTTCTTTTCGCTTCTTCTAATGCCCAATTATTTCCAATTTCCCTGTATAATTAATAACATTTGTTTGAAATTGGCACGAACTATTTCTAATTCATTATATCTTACCAACAAGCAGGATCATGTCCACATAAAAATGGTATTTGTAGCCACATATTATCAGGATTGCAATCCGGCTGATCTGCACTTATACACTCATCGAAAGTCTGAAATGTATGCGCAAAGATAAAAACAGACGCGATATATAAATGAAAATCGTGTAGTAAATACAAACCTTAGTGTCTCCATGTTTTTTCCTAACTAAATGTGGTCTAAAGTTATCTCCATATCGTAAAAAATAGTAATAAGAAACAAATCTGTCTAAAGGTTTACGTAAAAGATTTATATATAAAGGTGTCTGTCTCACGCCGAACCTGGGAAAGATAATA
>NW_017179836.1:0-593 GCF_001652005.2 Ceratina calcarata
TATAATATTCTAGACGATATCTATAACGAACATCATATTTATATAATGTATATAACATTACTCACTGAAATGTGTATTGTATACGTGTAGATAAAATTTGTCCAGAATTTCCCAGTATTCTATTCGTTCCTTTTTATTCGAGGAAGCAAACGACAAAAGTAACAGGAAACTGGCCGAAGCAGTTTCCTAAACGTCCTCGTTCGCAATTCAGGGGGACGAGCGATCGTCGAAACGAGAATGAGGTAGGCCCGGGGTACACAATAAAAGCGGCGCGACGCCTACTCGCCGAGAGTAGTAAACCTTTGACGATATTGAATCGAATGGGCAGGGGCAAAAGGGAGCCAACCGTAAAACCATCGATAAGCTTCTCGACCTACAGTTCTGACGAGATGCTGCTTCTACGATGCGAAACTTTTATGTTACGTGTTGTCCGAATTGTCAGTCGCCGAATCCGTGATACGATGCTGAGTCTCAAAGGGGTGTAAGCATCCCCAGCTTTTAACAGCGAAGTTAATAAAATGGGAATGAAATTTATTATGAAATTTATCGACGTAGTAATTTAAGATACCACAGAAATATTATGATTATTAAGT
>NW_017179837.1:0-593 GCF_001652005.2 Ceratina calcarata
CATGCTTAGAAATAGGCCTTGAATAATGTAATCTTTCAATTATGCTCATGGTTCCGGATTGCACACGCGATAGAAACCAATCATTTACTTCGGCTGGTTCACACCGGGCCATTGAAAAATGTTCCGTTATAACTAAGTTTTCGGACTTAGGTCTACACCAACTCGGTAGATTTCCGAGCACTGATGTCATCAGCCCTTCACCTATCTTGCCTCCGATACTTGTAGCTATTGTCCCAAAACCTTCTTTCGTCTTATTCCATATAAATCTAACAAACGCTTTGATATTGTCCCAAACGTCTGAGATGGCGTGGACGATCGTAGGGTTTTTTGCCCAGTAAATACATCCAAAGACTCCTGCTAAAAAGCTTGGAATACCTAACGTCAGGGTCAAAAAATCTAATGAATGCCGCTCTCGATTGTCTTGGTTACTCAAATATACTACGCTCTCCGATATTATAGCCAATGCAATTGGGACTCCAGCGTATGCCTGAAAGGCATCGTCGAAGCATTGTCTATTGACTTGACCTCTCCTTACACAGTTACCTATCCATGCTATAGCTATGGAAGCGATTGAGCTTGGGCTAGCCAGCACA
>NW_017179838.1:0-593 GCF_001652005.2 Ceratina calcarata
AATAAAAGAAATTATAAAAACGCTATGAACTTATTCCCCAACCTAATAGAAACTAGAACCGATGGTCGAACTAAAATTGAAGTTGAAATTTGATGGAAGGCAATTAATTAAAGTTAGAATTCAGGTTTTATCAGATCGACGAGTTTATTCGGAAACGGTTTGGATATTTTTATGGAAATTCAGCGAGAAGGGGATGTATGAAAGTTGCAAAGCAGGCGCCAGGCCTTGTAACCTTTAAATACACTGTCTTCCTGTTCCCTTTTCACCGGGTCCTTTCGCCCTGACCGTCCCCTTTCTTACCGGGGCTTTCGAAAACCTCTTCTCCGGCTTCGTCTTACGATCACTCGTCCTTTTCACTCGTGTCGCTTACGACGTCTTTATGCGTTCGCATTCTCTGCCTCTTTGTGCCCTGGACAAACGTCTACGTGACTCGGCATAACTCGTCGATCTCGTTTAATCGAATTTGTTTCAAGATATTTTCTTCCTGGCAGGAAAGCGTACGATTAAAACGTTTTCCATTTTCTGTCGAGATTCTCGGTTAAGGATTTATTGGCTATACAGTCAATCCCAAAAGTTTATGTACCTTAGAAAAA
>NW_017179839.1:0-593 GCF_001652005.2 Ceratina calcarata
AATGGCATTGAAAAAGCATCGAACAAAACAATGCATTTCAATTTAGGGTAGGATTTATGTCCATATTTAAATACATCTATGAGCAGTTTGATAGACAATATATCATTATGTACTTTCTCTTTTCATTACAGCTCCGAAGAAATGTATATATTTCCATAAATACGTCTTTTTTAACTTTCTCCTGTCGAAGAGGCCTGTAAACGTTTGATGAAGGTCCGTGGATCACGCAAAAGGTTATTGTGCATGTTTCTTTAACAAACATGACACACTTTACTCATCTCAATATCAACGTATCCCGTGTTTACACCTACCGGCGCGTTCTTTCTTACGGTGCAAAGTCAAGAAACAGTAAACGCGAGCAAGTAAGAAAAAAAAGTTTGATCTGCCTACACAGGCACACTCTAATAAACGCGTTGACGAGAAACATATAATATGCGCGTTCCTACAATTTGAGTCACGTTCTCTTTGAATAAATTTAAATTGAAAATAAGCTTCTTATGAAAACCGTTATCTCAGTGATTGTTAATTAGTACTTATCTACGTCTCATTTACAAAGAGATACAAATTAAACTCGTTAATAACAGAAATGTTAT
>NW_017179840.1:0-593 GCF_001652005.2 Ceratina calcarata
AAATCCATGCCTTTTGACCACCTTTTAAAATTAGTGGTCCTGCAAAATCTACACCTGTTATTTGAAAAACGGCTGCATCTTTCACACGATGTATCGGTAAAGGAGGTGAATTTACTTGTATTCCTTTCACGGATTGTCTCTGGCATATAACACACTGACGAATAATCGCACGAACTTTTTTCCGTATGCTCAAGATCCAAAATTTTTCTCTTAAATGTGCCATTACTGTTTGCACCCCCGCGTGACACATATTCGTGTGTGTCTCTCGAATTAATAAACCTATCACTCGATGTTTATTATCTAATAAAATCGGACACAAAAAAGGAAATTTATCATCTCGTTCCAATATTTTCGTCTTAATCCTGATCAATCCGTCGTCATCTATAAATGTTTGAAAAGAGGCTAACTTTGGATCTTTCGAAGACACGAACATTTCTGTTTGCAAATACTTCAAAATCTTTACTTCGGCTGTCTTAATTTCACCATAGGTAAGCCGATTAACCATCTTGTTACCTTTCTTTAATTTGAAGTTCTTAAGTTTAATTAATATCGTACAAAATCTTAAAAATCTATTATACGAAGAAAATCTTTCA
>NW_017179841.1:0-701 GCF_001652005.2 Ceratina calcarata
TCTACTCATAGCTCCTTTGCTTTCAGACCATACTTTGTTAATTTTTCTTTTGCCTATTTCCTTATCCCAGAAGTTAACAAAATAGTAATTCCCCTTCTGATTTCCTATTTCTCTTAGATGTGTAACCCATTTGTTCCAAATCTGAGTTTTATTTGTCCTGATCAGGTCTTCTGGAGCGATTTTTTTTTGGTTTTGAATCAGAGTATTCTGGGATCCCGCTGCTTCCTTTGCCAATTTGTCCGCTTCTTCGTTTCCTGCGATACCTTTATGTGCCGGTATCCATATCAGGGCTATTTTTTTCTTGAGTTCTTCAGATCGGTCAGATTTTCTAGAATACTGGATATCCACGCATTACTAGTTGGGTAGGGATCGTCACCTGTCCATCCCTTCTTTACTCCTCTTAGGATCGCTTCTGAGTCAGTGAAGATTATGAATTGCTTTTCTTCTCTTTCCCGAGACCATTTGATTGCCTCAGTTATGGCTTCCGCTTCTACTGAAGCTATTGCCGCTCTACTATCTGCACTGTCTGACCTATGCTCAGATCTACCTCTTTGACCTAAATGTTTCTTAACGACTGCATACCCGTTTAAAAATGAATTATTTTCTATTTCAATTCTTGATCCGTCCGTAAAATACACTGGGCATCCTTTTGCAAATCGGGGGTATTTATCCATAACTCTGTCATAGAGCCAGTTTTCTCC
>NW_017179841.1:2095-12798 GCF_001652005.2 Ceratina calcarata
CCAAGCTACCGCGGCTATCACTCGAGCGAACGATTCCCATTCGACATATATATATATTCCTATATCCCATCTTCATACTGCCTGGTACTGCCTATAATGTGTATATGCTACGGTGGACCTGGCCTTGATTCTGGCCTGTGCTACGGTGGAACCGAACAGGGTAGATTTCTCCTACAAAGGTTCTGCTACATGCTAAAGGTGGACCATCTTCCCCAGTTGGCCGCAAGGTGCAGCACTAGTATGGGGCACGCCAAAACGGCTCCATGAGCACTCTCAGTTTCTCTCTGGCAACACCATCGAATTGGGGACGCCGAAACCTGGGCCGTGAGCACCAGCGGTGGTATAACTTTTCCCTCGGTCGGAAAGTGGGGACGACGCGAACATGGTGGGGACCAATAGTTGGTGGGGGTATGCAGTGATTTTCACGGTAGCGCTGCGGAGAGCTTCGCGAACGCACATGAGCACGCATGAGGGGAATAGTAGTGGGTATCGAAATACGGGCGAAAAACAGGGGAAGCGAGCCTCGAGGGAAAAGTTATACCACCGCTGGTGAGCACTCTCATTTCCTCTCTGGTGAAACTATAGAGGCTCGTATAAACGAGACTACGCTATCGCTCTCCCTCTCTCTTTTACTTTTCTCACTCTTTCCGCAAGTTTTGCTTTACATTGTACACCTTCCTCTCTGATCACTCATACTTATCCTAGTAACATAACCTTTATCCATTTTTTAAGCTAAGGAATGCAAAATATAATACTATACAAAATCCGAAGTATAAAATATAATATAACCTTGATTTGTCTCCATAATTTGTCTTCTTTCCTATCTAGAGTATACTATCATAATGGGCTTCAGTCTTATCAGTTAGTAATACTATTAAACCTAATTTGAACAATACTTCAGTATATCCAAGCTGAATATGTATACTATCTTTCCTGCATTTAGTATAATATTAACATTGCAATTCTTCAATCTTACCGTTAATTACTTAAGGGGCTAGGGTAGTCACGTGATTTTTCTAACACGCGTCGACAATATAGATTTTTTTAGTTTCGTTACAGAAATGGTATTATCTACAAACACGTGACTGCCTAATGAACGATAGATGGATCTGCTTACAAAGTCTATTATAAATTTTCAGCTATAGTTTATTGAAATTGGTTTCGCCTGAACTCCGTCTAAAGAAATCGATTAGAAGCGTGTAACTATCCCAGCATATCGAGTTCGGATCGATTCGGCAAAATTCGGCTAAGCTCGTACACCGTTTCTGATCGCTCAATCGTGCCAAATATTTACGAGTTGGTCAATCCTCACCTTTGACTATATATACATATATATATATATGTATATATATAATTTATTTCGTAAAATTAATGAAATGTGCGTCAAATGGTTATAAANATATATATATATATAACTAATAAATAACTTTGTCGTAAAGCCAGTTTTCTCCTCCTTGAGCCAATAAAATTTCTCTTCCGATCTTCGTATCTATTGTCACCGCACTCATTGTGTCTTCGTCTCTGTGCAACGTTCTTTCTCAGCTATTTTTCCATTCCGATATGTGATTAATTTTCAATATGTTAGGCTTTCCCTCCTCTTCTAGCTTCTCTTCTTCTTCCTCTATCCATGTAGCGCTAAGGTTTATGCTAGTTACAAAGCTTTGGTTGATCCTGCTTCTCGTTTCTCTTAGTTGTCTGTACATGTCTTTAGTCATAGATTTGTTTGTGTTGCTGAATTGTTTGGTCCAAAATCTGTTGGCGTGAAGTTCAGCTCTGCTTCTCAAGCCCAATAGTCCACATTCTGCATACATTAAATTTATAGGTGTAGATATCCTATAGCCCAGCGCCCTTCTATATGCTTTCGACTCCATTTTCCTAAGAATTTCCGTGATCTTGTTGCTGTCTTTCATGGTAGTCGTAGGAAGATAAATTGGTAAACAATAGTCCATGACTGAAATAAATAGGGATTTAACGAGATTGATACTCAGTGCACAATCTATACCTTTGTTAAATCTGTTTAAGAAGTTGATGAGCTGCAATCTTTTGTTAAGTCTTTCATTTAACTCCTCTATGTGCGAAAAGAAATTAAGATTTTTATCTATATTCAGTCCCAAAAATGTAACCACATCTCTAACTTCTATAACTTTATTTAATACTGATACCACTTCTATGTTAGGATCTCCTGTTGGATAGAGGTCGAAATGAATTATTTGCGTCTTGTCTTCTGACAAGTAAAGGCCTCTGATTGACAATTCATTTCCTATTCTCTTGATTGCTTTTTCCAGTGAGTTTTTTGCTTGGTCCTTGCTTTTTTCCCACGTCACAATTGCGATGTCGTCGGCGTACATTAAGATGTCGATGTTGGAGTCAATTCTTCGGATTTCTCTACCAACGTCAGCCACGTAGATGTACAAAATTGGACTCAGTATCGAGCCCTGTGGCAGGCCTTTCTTGTTTTCTAGCATTTCTGTTTTACCTGAAGCACTGGTCCAGATAATCTTTCTGTCCTGTAACCAAGTTCCTATTAGAATCAATAATTTCTGAGGGCATTTCAGTCCTTTCAGTTTTCTTAAAAGGATGGAGTGAATCACATTGTCGTAAGCTCCTTTGACGTCTAGACACGCAACATAAGTTGAACAGTTGGTAATAGCGTTCATTTTTATTCTACCTATCATGGAGTAGATATTATCTTGGGCCGATCTATGTCTTCTAAAATCGTTTTGAAATTCTTGCAGTATTGAATTTTCTTCGACCCATAGTTCCAGTCTTTCCTTTATGATTCTTTCAATGGTCTTACCTACACAAGATGTGAGGGAGATGGGACGTACCCCTTTTTTCCCCGGTTTGTCAATGAAGATTAACCTGCTTATTTTCCATTCTGCTGGGATAAATTCTTGGTGCCAGCAAGCTTTAAAGACATTGCAAATAATTTCTCTTCCTGTGTCCAGTAGCTTGGATAAGATCTCATAATCTAGACCGTCTTCTCCTGGAGCCGAATTATTTCTATTACCTGTATGCAAGGCTCTGTTTAGCTCTTCTAGATTCGGTTCCTTCTCAAATTCTGATTCAATTCTAAAGTTACTGATCCTCCTCAAATCTATTCTTAAAAGGTCATCTTGTTGAGTTTCCGAATCTCTGATTCTGATTTTGTTAATTTCTAGTTCTTCGTCTTTTAATCTTTCATTCAATGGTCTACCTGTACTAGGTTTGCAAATTGAATTTTTTAATACTTTAACTTTTTTCCACATGTATGTTGTGTTTTTCTTCTCGCTGATATTCTGGACTAGTTGGTTCCAACTATTTTTCTTTTTTGTATTGATTAAATTTTTCCAAGACTGATTGATGCCTTTTAATTTTTCATAGTTTTCTTTAGACGGCGATTTACTGAATGCTTTTTCAACTTCCATTTTTCTTCCCATTTCTTCTTACTGTCAATGTCCCACCAATACTTAGGCTGTCTGTTAGTTCTAAATTTTAAAATATCAGAGGTTTTGTTCGTCTGGAAGTCGAGATCCGAGTCTCTTTCGTTTCGATTGCGTGTTGAGGCTACTGGATTCCTTTTTTTTTTATTGTTGTTCGACAAGCCAGAATGAATCAGGTTTGACAAGTAAATTTTCAGCTGTTCGTACTTGTCTATGGCATCATGCGAGTGATTGATGTCTTGTAGCACCCTGTCTTCATTGGCGACCTTGTACCTTAGGACTTTCTCCCAGTCCATCCGGGAGGAATTATAGATTCTGGTGTTGACCCTAACCTCTTTGCTTGTATTTTCTATCCTATGTGGGAGCTTTATTTCGACTAAAAGAATCTGATGATCGGAGCCCAAGTTCAAACCCGAATCAACTGTGCTAACGGTGTCTTCCCACTCCGAAGAAGCGATTACTAAATCTAAGTTTGAAGCGGTTTGAAAGTGGTTAACTTTGGAACCCGTAAATTTATTTATAACATCAAGGCTCCATTCTGACAGGGTTTCACTTAGATCTTCCCCTACTTTGTCCTGCCTGCTGCAATTCCAACTTCTATGCTTTGCATTGAAATCTCCTAATATAAATGTGTTATTGTCTGGGTTTAACAAGTCAAATAAGTTTTTCCAAGTATCTTTACGGTAGTAGGCTGGATTTTTTCTATAAACGACAAAAAGGTTATATTCTTGTCTCCTTATTTTGACTTTAATGCCGAGACAGTCTATGGACGAAATGTTACAATTTAGTTCAATCTTCTTAACGTTTAAATGTTTTTTAAAAAAAATCCCCACCCCTCCCTTAATTCTATTGTTATTCTTATCGTTATTCGCACCTATAAATACATAATCTTTAACGAAAACAGAATCTTTCTCTTTTAGTCAGGTTTCTGTAACGCAAAATATGTCAAAATTATCAATGATTCCATACAACTCCGTTCTTTTATTCCGAATGCTCCTTGCATTCCATAAGCCGCATTTGAGCGAACTAACCATCTAAAACACTATCTCTTAAACATAACGTCCAAAATATACTTAAATTTGCGTAAAAAGAATTGTTACAGTAGTAATAGAAATAAAATTCTTTGATTGACATTCGAAACTAGACATTAATTCTCTTTTAACCAAATATCTGTAACGTGAAATATGTCATAGTTATCTATGATTTCCCAGAGCTCCGTTCTTTTATTCCGAATGCTCCTTGTATTCCATAAGCCGCATTTGGGCGAACTAACCATCTTAAACACTACCTCTTAAACATAACGTCCAAAATAAACTTAAGTTTGCATAGAAAGATTTGATACAATAGTAGTAGAAACAAAAATCTCTTTAATTGACATTTGCAACTAAACGTTAAATCTTTTTAGAAAAACTTTGCATTTCAACTTACATAATCGTTGACTTATTCAGTGGTCGATAATACCTCTTTTCCTTCTTCTTCCGCGACTTCTTGGGGTACTAACTCAGTCTCTTTCATTTCCTCTAAATCTCTTCCGCAACTTCAACAACGATACCTTCCTCTAGGACTTGGGACTCAACTATTTCTGCCTCTTGAACCTCCATTGCCTCCTTGGCGGTTACGTTGTTAACGGCACTCCAGGGGTCTCGTAATTTATCCCACGAGGCTCGCTTCCCCTGTTTTTCGCCCGTATTTCGATCCCCACTACTATTCCCCTCATGCGTGCTCATGCCCGTTCGCGAAGCTCTCCGCAGCGCTACCGTGAAAATCACTGCATACCCCCACCAACTATTGGTCCCCACCATGGTCGCGTCGTCCCCACTTTCCGGCCGACCGTAGCTTGCACGTAAAGTTACGAGATCCCTGGTGAGGACTGGGGTTTGGTCGAGGCCAGGATTTCGTGGAAACGTTGAGAGTTTAGCAAATCAATGTAACTAAGTGTTAAATAATCAAATTTAAAAGACTTAGAAACTAAGGTGGACCCTTGGTGAAAAGAATTAAAAGGATATGAAATTAAGTAAATATAAAGTATTTACATGCAACTTAAGATTAGTTATAAGTAAGATAATGAAAATATGATAAGTAAATTACGGTAAATAAATAGCAAACCAGGATCAGGAGCACCATGCTTCAGTGTTGAGAGGAGGCAGGACTCGAGCGAGCGCCAGCATCATGAAGTTGTCAGAGCGTAATGCGGGTTAGTAAGAGTGCATTCGACTAAATTTATTGAGCATCGGAAATTTAACTTTTATTCTGTAGAGTATCGTGTGGATATTAAATTTTTCAATGTCTCGAATGAGTTGATTTTCGGGAACTTTAGTGTTGAAGCCCTCAATGAGGCGTTGAATGTATTCTCCAATGAAGGGGGTGCCAGCCATTCTGCAGAGCTCGAAAGTTCTGGTTCTCACCGGGACTTTGAGAATTTGTTTAAGAATTTTATTTTGAACTCTCTGAACCTCAGCCTGAAATCAGACTTTAAGTGTTTTTTGGATTCTATCCGAGATTGCCCGAATCCATGTAAGCCTGGAATCTAGCTTAACACCCAAGTAGGTTACGGTTTTGGACCAGTTAATTGGGGTGTCCTGAACCTCGAGAAGGTCTGAAGGAGACTCACGCTTCCTGGTAAAGACAATCGCCTCGGTCTTTGCCGTGTTTAGTGATAATTTCCACTTGGAGAAAAATTCAACAATTTTGAAGATATAATCCTATATTCTGGCACAAGCAGCCCAGATTTTGGTGGAGGAAGTAAGCAGGGCGGTATCATCAGCATAAAGGGCTAAGGTGCAATTAAAACTATTCGGTATATCGTTGATGTAAATATCGAAAAGCACTGGTCCCAGGATGGATCCCTGGGGGACGTCAGCTAGAACCTTACGAGTTGAGGAGGCCGCACCATCAGCCTTGACAAAAAAGGTCCTATCTGAGAGATAGTTAAGTATTAGTAGTACTATATTAGAGTGGAAAGCCAGAAGATACAGTTTGTATACTAGTGCATGGCGCCATACAAAGTCAAAGACTTTCGCCAGATCTAGTAGAACCATCACCGTTGACCTGTTGCTGTTCATGGCATTTGTTACCTGCTGAGCTGTGTGAGTTATTTGTTGCAAGGTTGAGTGTGATTTCCTAAATCCAAATTGTTGTTCAATCAGAATGTTTTTTGTTCTAAGGTGGTTATAGACTTCGTGTGAGACAATAACAATTTCCAAAATCTTGCCTAGAATAGAAAGAAGGCTGATGGGCCGATAACTCGACGTCTCATCTTTGGGCTTACCAGGCTTATGGACGGGAGAAACTTTGACCATCTTCCAGGACGTAGGAAAATAGGCGTTCTTAAGACAGAATTGAAAAATGTAGAAGATTTGGCAAAAGAGCTTCTTGGAAGCATTTTTGAGCATCGACTCCGAGCCACCGTCTTTACCAGGAGCTTCTTTATTTTCGAATCTCCTAACAATAAGGTAAATGTCATATGGAGACAACTCCCTATAAATGGAGTCATGAGAAATGGAGCCCTATGAGTGGATAAACGGAGTAAAAGACTCTGTAGAGGCACGCATTGATCGGAGATCATGAATGAAGCGATCAATCTCCCACTGGAGAGTGTACGGAGTGTGCCTCCTTGAAAAGCGTCTCAAACTGATCCGCGAGGATCTCAGTCTTTTCCTGAGATGTCACTGCAGTACCGCCGCCCCCACATGGCAAAGGAGGTCTAGAATTCTTGTTTGTAAGAACATTATAAATGGACCAAAATGTAGGATCAGTTTTCTTGAATGACTGAAGTCTCAAGTTCCAGTCTTTGTTTCTAAGATATGAAATTTGACGTTTGATTTCTTCTGTCAGATTATATATGATAGGATTAAAATGAGATACTCCTATTTTTTGCGCATTTTCCTCCTCCTCCTGATTAGCGCAGGAGATAGGAGTCGTTTTGTAAAAATCCATGTCTGGTATTTACCGTGTTGATCTTAATAGTGACAGCACGCCTAGCCGCGTGCATCCTGCCAGTCAGACGCTGAATTTCATCATCGATCCCGCTTGGATCGTCGAAGTCGGTCCTCAGGGAGAATCTCTCTGTGAGGGATCGATATTTGGACCAATCGACTTTTACATCGATCCCCATTCTTAAAATACTCGGTTCAGAATACAAGACTAAGGGAGTGTGATCCGAGGGGCCTGGGTCCCTCACCTCGCACTTTAGAGAGCAATTAGCCGAGGACACAAAAATATCTATTGTAGAAGAGTTAACACCATGAACAGTACGCGTGAATTCCTCAGGATGGATTATATCATACGCATTATTTAGATGGTGTTTAAATAAAATATTGCCACTTTTGTTAGTGCGTGTGTTATTCCATGCACGGTGCCTAGCATTGAGGTCACCCCCTAGAATGAAGGGAGACCCCGCACCTGAAAGGACATCCAACATCGCCGGCGAGACCGTGACTGAAGGAGGCACATAAGCCACGTCAATGTAGATTTTAGGATGACGAAACCTAATGAAGCAATGCTCCATTCCCGCGACTCTTTTGGGAGCGACAAGAGAATGCGCGATATTACTGTTTACCAGGATGGATACACCTCCACCCTTACCCGTGTCCCCGTCCTGTCTGATAGTGGTAAAACCTGGGATACCGGCTACGTCACTGGTCGTGGGTAACGTCTCCGCCAAGAGGACAATGTCAGGCTGCTCATTAACAATAAGCAGTACAGTAAAACCTGTTTTTGTGCGGTCCTTTTTTATGCGATTTTGTTTTTGTGCGATTGGTTTTGTGCGATTTTATTTTTGTGCGATTTTTTTTGTGCGATTTATTTTTATGCGGTATATGAATCTTAGCGGCGTTAGCACCAGTTTAATGTTTCCTATCAATGTACATACATATACATTGCTGTGGACGAACATTCATTGCGAAATCAGAGAAAACTGCAAGTGGTTTTAAAACGGCAAAGGATCGAATCATACTTCTTCTTTGCAGTAATGCCTCTGGTGCAAAGATGTTAACACCACTTATTATAAATAAAGCTTTACACCCGTGGGCGTTAAAAGGCGTAAATTTATTTAAATATCCAGTACACTTCGTGGCCAATAAAAAAGCATGGGTCACATCAGCTCTATTTGCAACATGGTTCAACGATTCTTTTGTATCAGAAGTTGAAAAATACATGGAAGAGATGGGTCTTCCGTTTAAAGTGTTACTAACTGTAGATAATGCACCTGGTCATCCCTGTATAGAACATCCTAACGTACAAATAGTGTTTTTACCACCAAATACGACTAGCCTCATACAACCACTGGATCAGGGCATAATTGCAAATTTTAAGAAACATTATATCAAATTAACTTTCAGCTACATTTTGAAAAAGCTAGAGAACGATAAATTAAGCCTGACTGAAGTTTGAAAAAAATTCTCAATTTTAGACTGCATAAACCATATTATTGCAGCAATTGGACAAATCAAACAACACACATTAAATTCGTGCTGAAAAACGATTTGGCCTGGATGTGTAGTTAATCGAAACGTTACCGAAAACGCTTCAACGTTATTCTCTGAAATTAGTGCGCTCGCACATAACATCGGCGGAGAAGGATTTGATAATTTCGGCGAAAATGACCTGGACGAGGTGATTGAGGACCAAACTGTCGATGATAGTGACATTATCAATAGTTTGATAGATTATGAAAATGGACAACAAGAACCGGAATCTATTACAGCAGATAAAATATATGCAGGGATCCAAATTTCTAAAAAATTGGAAATGCATTTTTTAAAATAGATACCAATGCGGAAAGACGCTTAAAATTCCAAAAAGAACTGAGATCATGCATGTCTCACTATCTTGACGTTTACAAGCAATTGACCACTCGACCGTCGTCACAAAAACTAATCACTGACTCCATGGTACCAAAAAAGAAATCAATTGAAATCCTATCTTCAAGCGACGAAAGCGATTTTCAACCAATTCGTCACAAGAAGATGCGCGTTTTGGATTACGACGAGCAGGAGCAAACTATTTAATGCATAATTCGAAAACTTCTCCATGTATATGTACATACAATGAAGAATTAAATATTTTTAAAATTTCTTTAGGTCTAATTTAATTATTTAATTTAATTGAAAGCATTCTCTCATCTATTTCATAAATCATTGATGTATTTTCTAAGTCCGACTTTTTTTATGCGGTCCCTATCCACCGCACAAAAAAAATTTTAGATAGTATATCGTACAAAGTTGTTTATTATATGTAAGAATTTATAAAATTTCCGAATATTTTTTTGTACGATTTCTTTTATGCGGTCCCTATCCACCGCACAAAAACAGGTTTTACTGTATAAGTTGGTTTCTATTGTTTCTTTAATGACCTGATATTCCAAAATATTATTTTGGGTAAAAACTCTGTCATAGCTATAGTAATCAATGTTACTCAGTACAGATAGAAATATCTGAAATTTTTCTCTGTTTGTGGAGCAATTTTTGAGTTGCGCGTTTAATACCTTAACTGTTTTTAACATCAGGCCGACTTCCACAAGAGAGTTCAAAGTGTCAAACTCTGACATTAGTTCATTTAAATTTAAATTTGCTACAGCCATTTGCGGCGTGAAGTGCGAATTACCACTGGAATTATTAAGACTGTTTAGAATTTGACTGTTTCCATTGTTGCTAGTGGATTGTCTAGGTCCTTTGACTATATCCGCAAATGAAGAGTCTTTTTGGGGGCAAACTTCGGTATATTGTTTGAGCTGAAGACCCTGGTGAAGGGGAGTCTTGGTCCCCTGAACGTAGGGTCTTGGTTTTGATTCTCCTGTGGAAAGCTCGTACCCAATGAGCCGTTATGGATCTTAGGATTTACTATTATATTTCCTTGTTGTTTAAGTATGAGTAGAGAGAAAGGCAACCTGAGAAATTTGTGGTATAACTACTGAAGCAATTTGCACATTTTGCAGGTGAATCACGTGTTTTTTTACATTCCGACGAGTGATGGTTTGCACCACACTTCACACATTTTGGTGGGAGGTTGCAATTTGATGCTGAGTGCCCGAAGACTTGACATCTATAGCACTGAGTATGCATTTTATTAGAATAGAACTTGTCCCAGTAGACGCGGATGGCAGAGTTCTGCATGGGACGGGCCGACGGGCCGAGTCTCCTTGCAGTCTGAGCTAACTGGGGTTTGCAATAACGCGAACATGATACCTTTCTGCCTAGAGCCCGTCACACTGCGACGCGCCCGTAACACCACAGCGCGGCCCGTAAATCTCGATGCTCGTGTCACGTAAGGCGTGTATTTTTT
>NW_017179842.1:0-593 GCF_001652005.2 Ceratina calcarata
AACTCATCGAGATATCACACAGTCCACTGCGCAGAGTTCTGCCCAGAAGCGGCGATTTATTTCGCACGGGATCGAAGTGCGACGAAGTCTTTATTCTAATTCACCTTTGCAACCTTTTAGAGATCAAGGACATCGAAGACGTTAGGAAGTTCCTGTTAACAGGAGAACCGAGGACGAAGTCAAACAGCGCCGGACAAACCGACGAGTAACGGGAGGATACATTCCCGGGAAATTCCGCAGCCCAGGCGCCCCGACAGGCCTTAATCCTTGAAAATAAATGTGTTAAAAAGTGCAAAATCCAGTATCCGGTTATTTCTCGCCCGTTCCTCGAATCCGGACCCGTTAGGGGCCACCTATCACCTAACATTTTCTGTAGTCGTTTTCGCGACAGCTTCGAATAAAGCAGTCATCCTGATGTTTGTTATTTAACGTTATTCGCGTACTTTACGCTTCCCTACATCAAATGCACGGGGGCGCATAGCCTGATTGTTACGGCGTTGTTAAAAATTGGAAACGCGGGAGTATATGCGCAGGCTTAAGTCACCTCGCGTGATCCTCCGCGCGACGAATCAAGGATATCGCGTGATCCTTCA
>NW_017179843.1:0-594 GCF_001652005.2 Ceratina calcarata
GAGATTGAAGTATCTTAGTCATTTAATATGAACAATCGGCATTCGATTTGTTAATACGAAAAACCTTTCTCGCAGTTAGACACCAAGAATCTAAGCGATTTTCGAAGATGTTCCTTCGGTTATTTCATAAGACGTCCATTCGCTAGTTGAGCAAGCTTTTCTATTGGCTTTGTATCGATATTTTCCTTGGGAAAATTGATAGTTCNTAAAAAAGTTCTGGAGTACTTGCAACACTCTAGGTTTTCTGAGGCAACATTTTCTAGATTCAGTTCAGCACGTGGAAAAGAGCTGTTCTCTTCTCGTGTCGAAAATCATACATTCCTCATAAATCTAGTATGATTTTCACTATTTCGTACTTAGTTTCCTGTAAACAAGAGTCGACGTACGTAATTAACAATTCTCAGTGCGCTCAGCTCAGCTCAGCGATCAGTGATCAAAGTGACGACCACCCGAGGACAGACGAATGGAGGGCTGCTCCCTCACCATATCTCTCTTCTGTTGAATAAATTTATTTATTTATGCTAATAACTGAGAACTGCTCATTTGAAACCTGTTACTCAGCTTCCGGCTTCTAGTTAGGGCAACCATTCCTAA